>NC_134796.1:3648285-3680785 GCF_046742065.1 Oratosquilla oratoria | reverse complement strand
TGGAATAAAATCCTAAACTCCTCCTAATCTCATGTCACACATTGTAACTCAGCCCTCAAAATCTCCTGAAGACTTCTTTAAAGACTTCAAGTCCCCTGTTGAAGTTGCTATAACCAAAGAAGGTCCATTCTTCCCAATAACTATTATGAGAGACACTAGAGCTGCTTAATCCATTTTGTTTAAAGATGCCATACCTGGAGTTGAAAAGAAGAGTATTGGAGATAATATATGGATACAGGATTTATCTACTGTCCAATCCGCAAATCTAGCTAAAATGTTCCTTAAATGTAATTTTGTAAATAAGGAAGTAACAGATGGCCTTAGAGAAAAGTCAATGCCAATTCCTGGAGTTGAGCTCATCCTGGGTAATGATCTTGCAGGTTCATTAGTAGTACCTCCCTTAGTACTGCAATCAAGACAGACAGCAAGAAGATAGACTGCATGGGAGAGGCGTCACAAAGCACATCACAGCACATTACTCTGCCAGAGACGAGATTAATGTTCGCTCCAGCACCATGCACGCGAACGCGCGCACACATGTTAGGAGTAGTATGGTACTGGATCACCTGCAAGACCTGACCCTTTCCCACGATAATGAGGGAGAGATACCTCACAACCAGACAAACGCCCAACGGACAGCTCCGCGGTCAACTTCCACAAGGGCGATCATTAATACTATCATACGAACATTTCTTCTGTATATGTTTTTCCTTTCTTGTTCCATTTAATTTATGTTGTTTTCATATTGTTCTAGGTTAGGTGAATTATTTGTAAATATCAAAATATTGAGTTATCATTCAATTAATTTCACGCAAATTATGACCTCTTGTGTATAATGCTATATGTAGATTGATGCAGTGTCAATCAAGAAGATTATGAAACAAAAGTTCTCAACATATTAGCAGATAGGGAAACTTATGAACGTCTCACCAAAAATTCCCTTAAAAGATTCCGCCACAAAATTCAACAAAGAAGCCCGTAAAATCTTAGAAGATGAATTATTTAACAAACTGAGAGTCATCAACCCCCAATTACCCAAATAGAAATTCCTACACTAATAAGGAATCTAAATAGCTGACCGGAATTTTATCACCTTTCGTAGGAAGTTTCTCTAACACTCACATTAAACACTGAAGGTTTTGTGAGCAAAATTAAGAGACATAATATACTTAAGAATAGTAAGTCACTAAGTCTTGACATAATTTCCCTATTTACTAATGTCAACATAGATGATGTTTTGAGATTCTTGGGAACCAAGCTACATCAATATCAGCACCAGCTCCCTCTGTCAGTTTAAAAAAAATTATACTTACCCGCTCATGTCTTAACACTAATGTTTTCTCTTTTAAAGACTCTTATTTTAGACAAAGATATAAATGCAGTATGGAGTCCAATCTTTCCCCAGTTCTAGCCAATTTATATATGGAGTATTTTGAATTCGAACTATTACCAGACATCAAGCCAGCTGATATGTTTTGGTACATATATGTCGATGATAATTTTACTGTTTGGGATGAAAAATGGGGCTCATTCAATGTCTTAAGTAAGGACATTAAGGAGAGGAATATCATAGAATCATGTTATATAAAAGCTTCATATGAGAACAACATGAATTTGAGTATGGGAATGTATAAATTAGATAACTTTGTAACATATATAATTGTTGACAGTAGCCGGTTCAAACGTCCGGCAGTGCTGAGAGAGTGAGGTCGCTATTGGACCTGTCCTAATTCCCCCCCTAGTGTGCTTTTTTTGTATATATAATGTCACTGCTACCTTACTCTGTACCTTTGAAAATGTCTTAAATAGACGAAAACGTTCGGTCACCTTTTATTTTATTTTCCAAGTGGTTTTATTATACACGCACACACACACACACACACACACACACACACACATATATATATATATATATATATATGTATATGTATATTAATATGTATATATATACAAATATATATATGTATATATATACATATATATATACATATATATATATATATATATATATATATATATATGTACATCACTAAATGGGTCCCAGTGACTAGAGATACATTTTTATCAACCACAATGCACTTTAAATCTAAGCCATCAGAAGAAGAAGAACCGTGGAGGCACATGCAGAAATTGAAACGTGGTGCGTCCGAGGACTCGAACCTACGGCCAGCACGTGACCAGTGCTTGTAGTGACTTAGACCATTACACCATCTCTTGATGGTGTAATGGTCTAAGTCACTACAAACAATGGTCACGTGCTGGATGTTGGTTCGAGTTCTCGGGCGTACCACGTTTCAATTTCTGCATGTGCCTCCACGGTTCTTCCGATGTGGTTGATGAATATATATGTGTATATATATATATATATATATATATATATATATATATATATATATATATATATATATATACTTCTCCGTCTCTTCCTTCTCCTTCTCCTTCGCCACCTCTTTCTCCTTCTCTTTCATACGTGTAAAAACAAGATTACATACACAAACTGTACACACTAATGCCCATACGTACTGGCACGTGCGGGCGGAGAAACGAATACCTTGTTAGCCATCCAAATAGGAAGCTTAAATGTATTGAAACCGAATTTACGATCAAAATTGTAACGAAGCCATAAAGAGCCAAACACAGAGTTTTATCGTTTACATTATCTTCATTAAGCGACCGAAAATGTGTGTGGCAGAATTAAAACAGAAAGTTCGAAAGCGGTGAAGCATGAAGAATTTCGGATTAGGTCACTGAACAAATATTGCGCCGCGCTGTGTGACGTAGGAGAGAATAACTCTTCTGGACTTTGAATTTCACTAGTTTCATGCTCGATTCAACCTGTCGGACACTTTTCCTTCAATATAAGCGCCTTCTTTTTCCATTGTTCATGTGGCTCTTTCTGGCCTCAAGGTAGTCGCAAGTAGGCTTTAATCAAGTTATATTGAATAAAACACTTTGATTTGGACCCGTGCCGTGAGATCCAAAAATTAGAATGACATGAACAAATCCATAAAGCATCGTTTACCAAAATGCTCATATTCATTTTCCCCTTTGAGGCCTATACATTTTTATGTACTAACCCCGTCCTTATGAAATTATGTTTCTTAGCCTCCAACACCTCATGTCGATAACTGGTGAAACCGTCTGACATCACACACGGAGTGACAAATGAATACCTTTTCGGAAACTTGTGTGGGTCACGAGCGGATATAGACCAGCCACCCACCCCAGCCCCTGAGGTGAATCAATATACTGTAAGAGTTGACATGTAATAATGAAGCTCAATGATACGAATCTATAAAGGCTAAAGGATTCAGAACATTCCTACCTGTGAAAGAACATATTTCATTCCAAGAAACAACGTTTAAATTCTTCCCTACCGGATGAACCTTTCCTTTCTGTTTTGGCGGCTGCTTAGCCGTACAATTCATTCCATTGGTACCCCTTCGGTAATTAAAAAAGTTATAGTCTAACTTGGTTACAACCTTCCGCACCGGGTAACTACCGACGACGAGACATTATCAGTAAATGATAAGGGACCGTCTCTCTAACTCAGCGTTTCTCAACCTTTTTACCCTTGCGTAACATTTAAGATAAATTGCATGTCTCAAGGAACCCCTGCGCAAAAAAAAAAAAAAAAAAAAAACATATACCATATCTTTCTCCTTTTATTTTCATCGTAATAGCAGGCTAGATAGGATGATGTCTATATTACATTATTACAATAACCAATAATATGTCGTGCATGTTTAATTATATTACGTATATGAAATTAAATGAAAAATCAAAAGTGCATTAGGTTATCTCACTTGTTCTCGCGGAACCCTTAGGGACCTTTTGCGGAACCTTAGGGTTCCGGGGAGCCCTGGTTGAGAAACGCTGGTCTCACCAATCGTCTCTCCATCACCCCTCACACACCCCAATTCCTTCTATTTGGGTCACACCCTCCTACCGCGCCTGGACACCTAAAAATCACTCCTGTCGAACCTTAAATAACCCCCCTCGCTGATACTTAAAATCAAGCTCATACTTCGAAAATCTATATTCATCGTTCCCTTTATTTTTGTTAATCCTCTGTCGCTTAAACCTACCTCTATGTTGTTCACATACTGTAACTACTCTTTGGCTGCGTGCATGTAGAAGTTCAGGAAACTTCATGACCCATACAGATTGTGACTGTAAGCAAATGTGCTCCGACTCTATCTTAAGACTAAAATCCAACCACATCGGTAATTCTAAAAGCTTTCTGACATCGGGTCCAAGGTAGGAATAAAGAAATATGAATATCCAAAGAACCCCTGAGAATCTCATTGAAGATGTGTTGATCAAGATAATTCTTCTATTTTCTTACACCAGAATACTACCTATCATTCATCACCTATCTCCTATCCCAATTCTTCCTATTCTCCAGACACCTTAGGACCCAAAGAACTCCTGAGAATCTCATTGAAGATGTGTTAATCAAGATAATTCTTCTATTTTTTACACCAGAATGCTACCTATCATCCATCGCCTATGTCCTATACCGTTTCTTCCTATTCTCCAGACACCTTAGGACCCAAAGAACTCCTGATTATCTCATTGAAGATGTGTTAATCAAGATGATTCTTCTATTTTTCTTACACCAGAATACTACCTATCATCCATCGCCTATCTCCTATACCATTTCTTCCTATTCTCCAGACACCTTAGGACCCAAAGAACTCCTGAGAATCTCATTGAAGATGTGTTAATCAAGATAATTCTTCTATTTTCTTACACCAGAATACTACCTATCATCCATCACCTATCTCCTATACCGTTTCCTCTTATTTTCCAGACACCAGTAAAACATCTTTTGTTACCAAATCTACTTTCAGGACACCCCAGCGACCACATGTCACCCCACAAGACCCTACAGATTGGCACTCACCCTTTTCATCAGACTCGTGAAAGCTGGGCTGCAGAAATTTCGAATTAGTTGACTTTGGCTCTATGAAAGTTTGTGGCAGGAGAGTTTGGCGCTGCCCTTGGTAATGGCAGGAATTTCGAACACGGAAAACAATATTTGCCTCTCATAACATCAATTACGCCTCGATATGCATACATAAATCGATCAAAGAGTCCTGATTTCCCTTCGCCTCATTAAATATCCTGTTTTATACTACATATAATTTCATATGATAAGATCAAACGACTGTAAAGTTATAGGATTGTATTGTATAAACAATTAGAAAATTTTCATGTATAGATATTTGTTATTCAGTAATGGCTATATGTGATCAATTATTCGTTTTCTACAGTATCTGTTTTAAAAGCACTGCACCGTACCTACATATTTTTACTAAATCACCAATATTAGGCAAAGCAAAAGTGGCATGATCCCAGATCATATGAATTTCATCCTCCGATCTTTGCCCCTTCTGTATAGCGACTTTACTCGAGTGACAGGCAAGTCTAATCCATTCGTTACAGAGAAGGTTCCCCTCAGCTGAATAAAATCGCTGAACGGCAGCTAGAATCTAACACACTATAGCAATAGGTACGTGTCTGTCTGCCTGCCTTTTTGTCTCTACCAGAGTCTCCATCGGTCTGTCTAGTTTATGGCTGGAGTTGGCAACTCAAACCGCTGGGAAAATGGTAATAAACTTACTAGCTGTAACATACATATATGCATTTATATGTATGTATATATATATATATATATATATATATGTATATATATATACACACATTCATATATATGTATACATATGTATATATATATATATGTATATATATATATATATATATATATATACAGTATATATATATATATATATATATACCCATTTTACTATGGTTTACAAGCGTTAGAAATCTGTGGTGTTATTGTTACCACTACTTGTAGCGTTATCGTAGCCTGTGTCGTTGTTATTGTCACCTATGGTATTGTGATGGTTTTTTCATGAAAGTAGCAGTTGCCGACAATACTGACGAGTTAAACACCATATGAGGACAGAGCCTTTATTTGTACGACGTTTCGCTTATTACAGCTTTTTCAAGTACTTGGAAAAATTGTGATGGTTATCTATGGCGCTCTTGTTACTGTTACTTAGACCGAAGTCGCTATCGTTACCTGTGCCGTTGTTCCTGTTACCTGTAGAGTTACCTTTATCACTTTCGTTACCGTTACCTGTAGCATTATCGTTATCGTGGGGAAGAACATATATTCAGACACCTGGGCACTAAACAAAAGGACCCCTCCTCTTTCCGTCCCACCCCCTAGGTGTACGTGTACCATAATGCATGAGTGATATCCGAGCAAGAAAATAAAATCTGATGCTCTTAAACGTCCATTCGCTCGTACGTTAGCTTCGGTAAGTTTCTCATGTAAAGTCTGTACCTGTTACATTTCACATAAAAGATGCAATTGACGGAATACAATAATCAAGAAAGTCTAACGTCAGCTTTCGGTAACTATATGGAATGATAAAGGAATGGTATAGGAATGGTGAATGATTGAAGAAGGGTGGTTTCAGAGAAGGGTCAGTAAGTTAAAAGAGGATCACCATTCCTCAGCCCGAAGGGATTTCTCCCCGTTTTCTCCTTTTCTGCATGGTGGGACGGAGAGGGGGGGTCGCCGATTTAATGAAGCGGCCTTGCTGTGGATGTTCTTTGTCTTGCGACACTGCCTCTGACCCAGGGCAGTGGACAAGGTGCAGGGATGACCCGCCATCCAGGAGGTGCTAAGATAAGAGGGAGGGTGGAGGGGAGTGGAGTGTATTTAGGGATGGAATGGGTGGGAATGGTTTTATGCCTTTTTCTTTTTGGCTACCTCCCTTGTAAGGGGGAAAAAGCCTTGGTATATGTATGTATGCATGTATGTATGTATGTATGTACAATTCTTTTTATGTCACCAGGACCCAAGAATCAACCTGCATGCTCACTCTTTCTAACCTTCCAATAGAAGGTTATAGAACCTTCCTATTAATGTTTCCACTCGTTTGAGGCTGAAACTCTTGAAAAAGGAAATTTGAAAACGCTTCTCTTGTACTGGTATTTGATATCAAACTCATAAGTTCTTCCTATTCTTTGTTGAGCACTCCTCTCTTACCACTTTATTATTTGAGTGTTTTTAGGTGGGTTGCTCTTCAACATGAACAGGAAAAACAAAAAAGTTTTTTTTACTTTCTCGGAAATCCTGGGTACTTTCATTCCCCTCTCCACGAACGTACACTTATGAGAGTCTTTTGACAAGAAGGTGGGATAATTTTATTCAGTTTTCGGGTAGCAGATCGTAGAACAAAGAATTTAAGATTATCATAGACCACTCTCCCCATGCATAGTTCCCCTATCCTTCGGCTGAATGAAATCACTTGATGTCAACAACAACAAAATCTACTTAGTATGCCTCTGTGTTGACGAATTAAACTTTTGGACAAGAACGGAGAGGCCCTTTCAAAGTTTTTCATGGCGGTTTTATGCCATAAGAGTGAATTTTGTTCGAAAGTTAGGTCGGAGGACGATCTTTCTGCACTGCAGACTTTAAAGTCTGATGGTCCGTATTTCGTTTAATCTAGGAATTTCTCTGGAAGTGATATATTCTTGTATTTCCCATGTCACTGGCAGTTTTGGGTCATTTCGAAAATAGATATATAGGATTTCCCCTTTGGCCCTTTTAAATAGTGTAGTCTTAAAACTATTTCCCTAGAGGTCCTTCCTCATTTGCAACAAATTCCCTGGCGCTGGCTATCGCCATACAAACTTTGGTTTTTACATGCCACATGAAGGCAGTGCAACAGATTTCCAAAATATATCTTTTGAATTTCTCTTTGGGTCTTCTTGACTGATATATCTTTGAGCATAGGGACCCATCCTCAACTAAAAAAAAAAAAAAAAAAAAAAAAAAAAATGTTTGGGGCTCGCTCGAACAATAACTTAAGTGCGCTATCATAGGACAAGAGTTCATCGAATGTGGTAGCTCTTAAATAGTTTTTTTTTAATATTACTCTCTGTTCCGAGTCAGACTGTTTATTTAGCAGAGGGGAATTTGCTCTAAACGTTTTCCAACGTTTCGTACACTCGCCCAGAAACCACCTTTAGCATTTTGTTCCGAGTAGATTTGCTTAATCTATTCGTCAATAGCGAAGTCCACGGGATTAATGGAACACCGAGCTTTCTCTCTATTTAGTTTGTCTTTCGAGGTCAGGCGAGGTACTACGCTGTGAGGCGCTTTACTTCGTCTAATGTCATCAGCCTTGATGTAAGTGTTTGGACAGCCTGGTTGCGTTCCGGTCATCTCTATCTTAACGGGGTCGTAAGTATCAATAATTATCAAATTACTTATATATCACAATGTAGTCCTTTATTCCGTCATCAGGTTATTTCCTTCTCTTCCATGCCATCCTTACGTAAGGAAGAAGCTATTTTTACAATTACATTTGCATATGATTGTTCTTTGAATTACCAGAGATGATTAAATGACAAGGAGCATAATGGGGATCCAAAGAGATGTGTGGACGTCACGAGGAGGGGAGGGAGACGTCGAGGAATAGAAGTCTTCTGAAGTGACACCACAAAGCAGTGGCTCTCAGGCCAAAGTCATAATACCCAAGTCAAGGTAATACAGTTCGGGGTTCTAGGGTGTATGGTATTAATTCGTGCAATTTCCGACGTCTAGAGTCAATCTGAAGGGCTTCTGAGCTTGAGTTAAGCACTCTCCTAATGGCGAAAGGCTCAACTAGAAGTCGTTTCAGGTTATTTAATGGCCTACGGAATTTATGACCGCGATTACGTAATGGGTCATGCATTTCCTAAAACAGTCATGCATTTCCTAAAACATTTCTTATCCATAAACATTCAAAGATTTGTAGCATATTTTCTTTCAATAGACGTTGGATGTGTCTATCAATTGATTTCTAATATGTCTAAATATTGATTTACCTATTTATCTATTTTTCTATTTATCTCGTTAAATTATTTCCTTATTATTTATGCTTTTATATACTGGTTTACATATGTATTCGCTTATTTGTTTTCTTGGTTCATTTATACACTTATTTGTTTATATATACACTTATTTGTTTATATATATGTATGTATATATATATGTATATATATATGTATATATATACATATATATACATATATATATATATATATATATATATATATATACATTTCACATCCTTAGCGTGAATAGAATCCTGTGGTTGTGCTGTGTCACACCCTCGCGTGAATAAAGTCTCCTGTTTGTATTTTCAAGGCACGAATATGGTGTGAATATTATATGTTGTTATTGTCACTTGTGGAAAGAAATTTTGTGCATAGCAAAATGTATGTTATAAAGTGAATCATTGCACATTACCTGTCTGTTGGGCTGCGCTTCAACAAGATCTGTTAGATGATGCCAAACTCAGAAAACGTTACATAATTTGAGGCGAAAGCATGTTCTTCTCTCCCATTGGTTAGAGGTAGCTAAACTACCCAGTTAAGTATAGATCAACATCGAAGAGACGTAATCACCAATTTCCGGGCTACATATGGCCTGACGGAGAGCGAATACAGAGAACCATAGCAGAGACCCAGAGAAAACTGAAAGCAGAGAAAGAAGATTAGAAAAGAAGCAGATGCCCACGGTTCATCTGAATCAACTTTATCAACATTCGTCGATTAGGATAATTCAACTAAACAAGTCCTTTGGATCTCTACGATTACACTACGCAATCTTCAAGTACCGAACCCGAGAATTAGCAATCTCCACGCGAAGTGCAATCCTTCGCTTTCAGAATTATTTCGGACATCTTCCAGAGTACTGTTGGACTGAAGCTAAGCGCGACTGTACAGTCATTCTCTTTCCCTGTTATTTCTCGACTACCAAAGATCAACAAATAACTTACGTGTTTCCAAACTACCAGAAAATGACCTTACCAGAAGTTATCGTGCATTAATCTCTCCTCAAACAACGAATTTATTCCCGAGACGAAGATCGGATAAGACGATTTTCCGTTGGTACGACTTCTAGCAACTAGGACCAAGACTCGGCTAAACCATAATCAAGACTTACTTTCGCCCATCTGTTCTTACATGCTGCATACAAGCACACAACTAGCTATTCTTCATGTAACATATATGCAATTAGACTTCGATGCTTGATGTGCTTTGTTATATTTTTCTTATACTGTGTCCATTTATGTTGTTGTATCTATTTTGCTGTCTGAACTCTGTCACTCGTACGAGCTGCAAAGGCCCTTTTTTTTTTTTTTTTTTTGCGACCGGCCTGACTCATAGGCGGGTCGTGACACACACACACATATACACACAACACACACACATATATATATATATATATACATATATATATGTATATATACATATATATATATACATATTTATGTATATATATATATATATATACATGTATATATATACATATATATATATATGTATACATATATATACACATGTATATATATATACATATATATGTATATGTATATACATAAACGTGTGTGTGTGTGTGTGTTGTGTGTGTGTGTGTGTGTGTGTGTGTGTGTGTGTGTGTGTGTGTGTGTGTGTGTGTGTGTGTGTGTGTGTGTGTGTGTGTGTGTGTGTGTGTGTGTGTGTGTGTGTGTGTGTGTGTGTGTACATGTATATGTATATGTATATATACATACACACACATAATAAAATAGTCCGTGGTTACGTTGAAAAGTAAAATGTGATTCTTATTTGTTCAAGGGTCTAGATCTGTTCCAATAATGATAATAATGAAGCACGCGGAATTTAAAGAGTGTACCCTATTTTTTCATATCCCCAATATTGAAATAAAAAAAGCTGTTTCATTAATATAATCATGTACACGGAATAACTTTTTCGTGAAAAACGAATCAAAACAAAAAGTATCATAAATGTAGCAATCAAAATAATTTATTTTCTCTCAAGAATTCGGAAACTTGAAACATAATTACTGTCAGTTTTCACGGGATGTTCATCCCTACGTTTCTCTGCCATCTGAAGAAGTATATGACATGGAATTTAATCTCTTTTCGCTCTTTTTTGTATTCCTGCACTAACTCCGTGTTACATTCAGCAGCGTCACTAACTTATCTCATATTTAAATGAGGAAATAGGCAAGGACTGGTCTAACAACAGTGTTTAACGAATGGAAGACTTGGTAACAATGTAGTGAGCGCTGGATCAGTTGGTTGTTATTAGAGAAGATTAGATAAGTTATGGATAGAGATAACAGGTGGTATGGGACAGGGAACTACCTAGTGTAGGCCTTATGGTCTCTTGCAGTCTCCTCAATTCTTATGCTCTTATGCATGTCTCTGTGTATCACGGAATACCATTACACTCTGCCAGGGTGAAGGTCAACTTTGTTTTCTCTAAAACGAAAATTGTCAACTATATTCGATCTCTGTTGGGTTTCTTATGGTTAGCGTTTTCCCTGATCCCGTTGTTCGTCGACTTAGTCTTGCAAAATCCAGTTTTCATTGCTTATTATTGTTCTTCGAGGCCAACTCGATGATGATGATGATGATGATGATGATGATGATGATGATGATGATGATGATGATGATGATGATGATGATGATGATGATGATGATGATGATGATGATGATGATGATGATGATGATGATGATGATGATGATGATGATGATGGTTTAACGTCACACATTCCCCCCCCCCTATCGGGAGGCTGGGAGGGTGCCTCTCACAGAGGGCTTTGTAGCATGGAATTTAATGAACCATACCCTTGGTTCAACTTCGCCGGTGGCAGGGTTCGAACCGCCCCCAACTCGACCTTCGTCACAAGTAACGACGCCCTAACTCACTCAGCCAGCGAGCTTCCAGGCCAACTCAGTCATGAAGAAACACAAATTGAGCAAGTTCATCCTCAAGGATCCTAAACATCTTTTCTGCGATATGCTGGCGACAACTGAAGTCCCCGGATTAGGATATTGAGCGATACATTGCTGAAAATTTAGATCATTTAATGTCTCCTGCATAGTTAGTGGGACGAAAAAAAAATAGTTATATAGAAGAGACAACCGAACATTCGCTTCTCTTGCAATCAGCTGAGTTTGTCTATCTCCATTTCCTTCTTCCTCCTTCACTCTCATTTGTTATCTAGATGCTCAACACATACGTATATATAATCAAGTAACAAATAAATTTCCACACAATACAACAGCTTTGACGTCCAACGAGCATGAAGATCCCTTAATTTTGTAGAATCATTTCTTTAACTATTTCTCCGTAGAAGAGAAATGTTTACGGTATATGAACTAATTGAAAGTCGTCATTTCATGTAGGGTTTCCTTGGAAATGTTCTCTAGCAGAAAATGTCACCTCATTTCTCCGCTTCTAGAATATCTAGACTCTCACTTGATATGTTAAAGAATATTGTTGCGTGTGTGAGTGCATTCATATGAATAATAAATAATAATAAATGATAAAATTCTTTATTGGTCACGTAAATTACATGAAATTTGTCTTGTGTGTTTTCATGAGAAATCGAGGGCAATCATACATAGATGAGCTACTACAATCTTACAGTGGTTATCAAAATCTCATTTACACAAAAGCTAGAGAAATACAAAAAATTACCACCTGAGTTTCAAGCCTTAACAGTCTACCCTATGATATGTTTAATTTTTCCTCATTTTGGATTCTTATACTAGCTGGTACAAAGGATTTAGAAAACGTTGCTGTTCTGCTTTTCAATAAATGCATGTACAGTACATACGTGAGAATACGTATATGTATATGTTGACTATATTATGACAAATAAGACTGAAGGTGTAGGAAGTAGACGAGGAGTAATGGGAGAATTTTAATGCTTTAACGTTTCGACCCGTAGGGTCTTGATCAGAAAGCTGCGAGTCGAAACGTTAAAGCATTAAAATTCTCCCATTACTCCTCGTAAGCTTCCTTCACCTTCAGTACATGTATATCTTTAATGTATGGACAAGGATTTCAAAATATATGTAAATACCTTTTCATACTTAGATCATCTTCTTTACTTAATTTCTATCCCATAAATGTGGTGATGAGCCTACACCAGGAGACGCGTAGCTGTGGCTGAATTTGTAACCTGTGCCCTGCATGCTTGACAGTTGGGTCAGGTAACAATCATGGAATCGGAGAGAATCCCCAATTAAGCGAATGCGAGACCATTACGTTCCCGATTTCGCCATCAGCACACATACCATGAAGAGAAAAATTAAAATGTTATTGAAACATGTCGAACAAAAAATATTCTACATTCGCAACACGTGGCTATGAAAAAAGGAAAAGTTCAGAGATCAAAGGTGTGCAAATCGCGTTGAAATAACTATGCTAATCCTTGAACATGAACGTCCTCATGTAACTCCTTTGTTTGATAAAATTTTGCGCTCGACCATAAAGCAGCTTTCCTTATGTTTTATAGACACAAAAACAAACACGTTTTGTGTGAATAAATGGATTAGCATATGCTGCGAGTCACTGCACACGAACAGACATGAATTAACCCATATACCTACGCCCATTATATCTTGGGTATTGCCTGCTTGCGATTTATGCTGTCAATATTCTAGGGACTAAACCTCTACGGACCAGAGTAAAGTAGCATTATGATTATTAACTCTACTCGAAGGAAAAAATCCGACCAGTTTTATCTCCTACCTTTTTTAGATCTATTCTTTTTCATCGCTACATTATCCCCCAAGATAAAAAGGATTTGGTATGTTGCAGCGTTGCTGTTTGGGCGCCGGCGTTTCGCAGTGTCCGCGTGAGAGCCAAACTCGTTTTGGCGGCAGCCAATTTTGGCAACTTACGTTTTAGGGCTTTGAGCCAAGAACAATTTTGACTTTGAAGATTATCCGATAAATTTTGCGCGAGCGTACGCACGTACGCGCACGCGGGCACACACACACACACACGCACACACACACACACACACACACACACACACACACACACACACACAAACACGCACTTACATATGCATGTACATTTGTATATAGCATGTATATTTCTTTGTGCATGAGAATACGTATAAGGTGCGGGATATGATTTTGTATGTGCTAGTTAAGTCGTCCCTACATTATATATCACTATTTAAAGCCCCTTCGTTTGCGCTCCCCCTAGGAACGCTGTTGTTCTGTTCTTGAGTGAACAATGTCTACGCTAGAGCTCATCATCCTGGGAGCTTCTAGGAGCTCTGAAATTCATGGAAATTACTATATTATACAGTTCAGAATTAGTCATAGAGATACAAACCACAAGAGCGTGTTGCATTGCTTAGACGATTTCTCCGTGTGTGTATGGAAAAGAAAATACGCACAAATAAAAGAAATAATGGAGACCTGAGGAGGAGGAATAAGCGGCCGCTCGATGTTTTTGTTTATGGTGTGTGTACGAGTCTATGTAGCAAGCAAACACGTTGTACACTAAAGGGCTTCATGCATAAGAAAAGAACAAAAGTCTCCGAGGATTATAACGATGCAAGATGCAAATAACATATATATCATTTGCCTTTCGTCCATTCACCTAATTTTATGCGTTTGCATATGTTTATTTGTTCGTGTGTGTGTGTGTGTGTGTGTGTGTGTGTGTGTGTGTGTGTGTGTGTGTGTGTGTGTGTGTGTGTGTGTGTGTGTGTGTGTGTGTGTGTGTGTGTGTGTGTGTGTGTGTGTGTGTGTGTGTGTGTGTGTGTGTGTGTGTGTGTGTGTGTGTGTGTGTGTGTGTGTGTGTGTGTGTGTGTGTGTGCGTACGTGTGTGTGTGCGTGTGTATCTACTTAGTTGTATTTACCTAGTTGTATTCATCTTATGGGAAGGGGAGCTATGCTCGTGTGTCCCGTCTTTGTATCTCGCAGTATTTAGTTTGTTCTTAAATTTGTATGGTTTTTGCACACGCTATTGTTTTGTCCAATTTGTTCCAGATGTCTACCACTCTGTGTGGAAAGCGATTTTTTCTTTTCAAGTCTCTTCTATAACTCTCCTTTTTGAGTTTTTTTTCATGTCCTCTTGTGTTTTCTTATCCCAATTTAGTAAGTCCTCTCTGTCAAGGACTTCCGTGCCTTTCATGATTATGGTCAATATATCGCCTCTTTCTCTTCTTTGTTCCAAAGTCGGTAATTTCAGTTTAGCCATTCTCTACTCATATGACAGGCTGGGGCCATTTTCGTGGTTGTTTTCTTAATTTTCTTAATTTTCTCTATATTCTTTTTGGTACTGAGTGACCATACTGTCGCAGCATACTCCAGTCTAGGACTTATCAGTGTGACTAATATTTCTTTTTACCCTTTCTTCGTCTAAATAGGTAAAAGCTACCTTTATGAATCTTAGCAAGTTGTGGGATTCTCCGACAATTTTGTTTATTTGTTTATCAGAGGACATGTCATTTGAGATCATTATTCCCAGGGGTTTTTTAGATCCCACTTTCTTCACTCCCTTTGTTCCAATTGTATGTAGTCCTGATATTCCTTTTTTATGTTTTCTGAACTCCATTATGCTTTATGTCTCTCTGTAGTGATTCACAATCCGTTTCGGTTTTCACTTTCCTCAACAATTTAGCATCGTCTGCAAAAACCTCATGTAACATTCCACGTCTTCATCTATATCATTCACATAAATATCGAATATTATTGGAGCCAATACTGATCCCTGTGGAACTCCACTAATTACCTCCTCTCAACCTGAACATTTTTCTCTGAGGACTACTCTCATTTTTCTACCATGTAGGAAAACCTCCTTCCAGTTTAGTAGGTTACCTTGTAACCCTCCTATGTTCCGTTTCCTTTATTATAATATTTTGTGTGGTACTTTGTCAAAGGCTTTTTGTAAATCTAGGAAAGCACAATCCGCCCATCCATCCCTTTCTTGTATTACATCTATTAGTCTTGAGTAGAAACAGATTAAATTTGCAGCATATGATCTCCCCTGTCTGAATCCAAATTGTCTCGAGTTTATCATATTGTTTTCTTTCAGGAGTTTTATCCATCTATTCTTGTTTATTTTTTCACAAATTTTGGCTACAGTGCTTGTAAGGGAGACCGGTCTGTAATTTATTGGTTCCTTGTTTCCTCCTTTATATATTGATACAATGTTGGCATTTTTCCAGTCCTTTGGTATTTTACCTTCTTTGAGTGGTATTTTCTCCATTAGTTCTTCTTTACATTCCCTCAGTATCCAGTTTGCATACAGAGTAATTGATATATGGAACAAACTGAAAGAGGAAACAGTGAGTGCTAAAACTATACATGATTTTAAGAAAGAACTGGATGCGGAAAGATACAACTGTGGGTCACTACGAGCATAGCTTTCCTCCCGCAAAATACAACTAGGTAAATACACACGTATGCACGCGCGCACGAGCACGTACACACACATGCACGCACACACACAGAAAAACACACACACACATATACTGTACACATAATGACACAATGGGTAAAAGAAAATACCAGATATAGAAACAATGAAGAACCGTCGAGACTAGATCTGATACTTACATCAGAGCCTGAAATTGTGGATAAAATTGAGCACAAGACACCAATTGGGAAAAGTGACCATGTAGTAAGCGCTGAAACTATCAGTTGTTTTAAGAAACGATTAGACAAATTTATGGATGGGGATGACAGGTGGTGATGGATACGGAGCTGCCTAGTGTAGGCCTTATGGTCTCTTGCAGTCTCCTTTATTCTTATGTTGTTATGTAAAAAAAATTAAGGACCAACCAAAATTATTCTATAGAAATGTAAACAGTAAACTAAAAAACAAACAGAAAATAGTAAAATTACGCCGAGGGGACATAGAATACACAGAAGATATAGAAATGGCTGAAGTCATGAACAAATACTTCGAGTCTGTGTTCACTAGAGAAAATATACAGTATGGGGATGAAAGTTAGATCCCCGTCCATGAGTGAAATAATTGTAACAAGAAAAGACATAATAGACCAAATAATAAAACACACACACACACACACACACACACGGTTGGTAGAGCGCTGGACTGGGAAGTACGGTGGTGCTCGCAGTACCTGGTTCGAATCCTCCCCAGGGCCGAAATTATTTCGGTGTCGCTGCGCTTCGGGTCGTTACTCTGACTCTCGTGGGCGAGGAGTTGTGTGTGTGTGTGTGTGTGAAAGGTCATGGCATTACCCATAGATTGGTCATACGAGCTCTGAGCTCTCTTCCGGGGGGGGGGGAATAGCTGTCGATCAAGAGTCCAACACGTGATCCAAAGACCAAGGTTAATACACACACACACACACACACACACATACACACACACACACACACATACACACACACGGTTTGAATGGAATTGAAAATTGGATACTAAAAGAATATATAGATGAACTAATAGACAAAGTATATACGGTAATAAGCTGCTCACTTAAAGAAGGAAAAATACCGGAAGACTGGAAAAATGCAAATACTGTACCAATATATATAAGGGGAAACAAGAAAGACCCAACCAACTACAGACCTGTCTCCCTTACAAGTACATTAGCCAAAATTTGTGGAAAAAAAAGTTATTAAAAATAGATGGACAAAAAATCTGGAGGAAAACAATATACTAAACCCGAGACAATTCGGATTTAGATAGGGAAGGTCATGTACCACAAAGTTGATCTGTTTCTATTCAAGACTAATAGATATAGTGCAAGAAAGGAATGGATGGGCTGATTGTGCTTTTCTAGATTTACAAAAAGCTGTTGATAAGGTTCCACACAAAAAATTATTACGAAAACTAGAAACCATAAGAGAGATACAAGGAAAACTATTAAAGTAGAGGATTTCTTGTATGAAAGAAAAATTAGAGTGGTGCTCAGAGATTAAAGTTCTTCTTGGGAAGAAATGATAGGTGGTGTACCACAAGGATCAGTATTGGCTCCGATAATGTTTGCTTTTTATATAAATGACATAAATGAAGGTGTAGAATGTTACATGAACTTCTTTGCAGACGACGCAAAACTGATGAGGAAAGTAAGTATAGAAAAGGACAGAGTCGCTACAGAGATACCTATACAGGATTTGGGAATGGAGTCAGAAGTGGGAAGTGAACTTCAGCATAAAGAAATGTAGCATGATGGAATTTGGCAAAAGTAAAATTAGATTATCAGGACAATATAAAATTGGTACAAAGGAAGTAAAGAAAGTGAGTTCTGGAAAAGACGTGGGAGTGATTATCACAAAGGATAACTCCTGATAAACAGATAAATAAAATTGTCGGAGACACCTACAACTTTCTAAGATCAATAAAGGTGGCCTTTACCTACTTGGACAAAAAAATTGGTAAAGAAAATACTAATCACACTGATAAGGCCAAAACTGGAGTACGCAACGACATTGTGGACACCCATTCCTAAAAAGAATATAGAAAAAAATTTAAAGAATCTAAAGAGCAATTACGAAGGTGGCACCAACACTTTCAGAACTGTCATATGAAGAGAGATCGTCAAAGTTGTTATTACCGACTCTAGAATAAAGAAGAGAAAGAAGTGACCCATTGACCATCTATAGAATCATGAGAGGAATGGAAGTCCTTGATAGAGAAGAATTACTAAATTGGGATGAGAGAAATACAAGAGGACATGAAGAGAAACTCAAAGAGGACAATTATAGAAGGGACCTGAAAAAGAACGGTTTTCCAGACAGAGTAGTGGATGTCTGGAACAAATTGGATGAAACAAGAATGTGTGCAAAAACGATAAATGAATTTAAGAGCAAACTAGATACTACGAGATACAAAGACGGGACACTACGAACGTAGCTCCCCTTCCCGTAAAATTCAACTAAGTAAATACACACGCACACACACACACACACACATACACACACACACACACACACACACACACACACACACACACACACACACACACACACACACACACACACACACACACACACACACACACACACACACACACACACACAAACAAACAAACAAACTATATACTACGAGATACAACGACGGGACCCAACGAACGTAGCTCCCCTTCCCGTAAAATTCAACTAGGTAAATACACACGCACACACAAACACACACACACACACACACACACAAACACACACACAAACACACACACACACACACACACACACACACACAAACACACACACACACACACACACACACACATACACACACACACACAAACACACACAAACACACATACACACACACACACACACACACACACACACACACACACACACATACACACACACATACACACACACACACAAACACACACACGCACACACATACACACACACACACACACACACACACACACACACACACACACACACACACACACACACACACACACACACACACACAAGACTCGATGGCGCTGTTGGTAGAGTTCCCGGCCGCCACTACGGCGATCTGGGTTCTAATCCCGCCCACGGCTGAAATACGAGGGGTGATCAAAAAGTAATGACAGTGATACCATATATTTTCACGGTACAGAGGTAAATCCAAATAGTGGCCTACATTCCTTCAAAGTACTCCCCTCCTGCCTCTATGCAACGTTCCATCCTCTTTCGCCACTTCATGAAGCACTCACGGTACTCAGAAGCCGATATACCTCGTAGCTCTGAATTGACTGCTCGCGCCAGATCTTGGATGCGATGAAACAGCTTCCCTGCGATCGCACCCTTGATCTTTGGAAACAACCAAAAATCACAGGGAGCAAGGTCAGGCGAGTAGGGTGGGTGGGGGAGAAGTGTGATCCCCTGCTGCTCCAGGAACTGCACAGTGAGGCGAGCTTTGTGGGGGGCAGCATTGTCATGGTGCAGCAAAAGGCGCGATCGGCGACGGGTTGGTGCAGTCTTGGCCTGATATTCCAGGACTCGAGGAAGGACGTGATCAGTGTAGTACTGGGCTGTGATAGTACACTGTTGAGGCATTACATCCACACAAATTGGTCCTTGTGAATTGAAGAAGATGGTGAAAAGGCGCTTCCTGCTGCGAAATCCTTCCTTCAGAATCTGAGGTTGAGGTTCTTCATCACTCAACCACACCATGTTAGACTGCTTGTCTCTGGTGGTGAAGAAAGAAATCCAACACTCGTCTCCGGTAGCTACATCTGAGAACCGTTTCGGACTATTTGGCTCGAATTCAGCCAGCCATAGACGACAAATCCGCACCCGTTCGCTCTTCTGCTCTTCCGTAAGCAAATGAGGTATCCATCGAGCACACTTCTTCCTCAGCCCTAAGTGTTCATGCACGATGTCATGTGCGCTCCCATAACTGACACCGAGCTCCAAGGATAAGAATCGAAGAGTAACAGTTGGATCTTCGTCAATGATGGCCCGCGCACGGACCGTCGTTGCTTCGGTCACGGATGTCCGAGGGCGGCCAGGACGATGATCATCTTCTAGCTGCAATTTTCCGGCTGCGAAAGCTCGAATCCAGTGGGAAACAGTTTCCAGTGATGGAGTAGACTCGGGAAAAACTTGCAACAATTCCTCTCTGATCTCCGTTGCTTTTTTCCCGAGTTTCCACCTTGTGAAGGTGTAGAATCTGCAGCCTTCTTTCGAAAAATCCATGTTTTCGGTTAGAGAGGCAAACCAACAATGACGCAATCGCACAGCGCAACGATAAAATGTAAGCTAGACAAACAGCGACAAGCTCAAACATGTAACAACAGGCAACACTTGCTGCACCTTGCTCCCCGCCCCCCCAACACTTATAGGCTCTCTGCTACGAGTCCGACTGTCATTACTTTCTGATCACCCCTGGTAATTTCTGTATAGTTGCGCTGCGAGTCGTTACTCAAACTCTCGTGGGCGGGGAGTTGTGTGTGTGTGTGTGTGTAAGGTCACAACATTACCCATAGATGGTCCTATATGAGCTCTGAGCTCTCTTCCGGGAGGGAAACATCTGTCGATCACATTTCCAATACGTGATCCAAGACCATGGTGAATCACGCACACACATATCCTGGTTAAGGAGAGAGTAACGGTTTGCAGCGTTGGCGCAACAACGTGGTACCCAGCGACGTCAACCACTAAACGTGTGTATGTGTGTGTGTGTTTGTGTATGTATACGTTTGCATGTGCATACGAGCTTGCGTTCGAGCGTTTTAGTGTGAGTGCATGTGCAAGCACATGGATGTGATTCACCATGGTCGTGGATCACGTGCTGGATCGAGATCTATTACCCTTCCGAATGAGAGCTCAGAGCTAATACATGACCAGTCTATGGGTAATACTGTGACCTTACACACACATACATACATACACACACACGCGCGCGCGCGTGTGCACACATACACACACACACACACACACACATACACGCACACACACACACACACACACACACGCACACAACTCCGCGCCTGCGAGAGTTGGAGTACCGACTCGCAGTGCAGCGATACTGAAATTATTTCACCCCTGGGCGGGATTCGAATTTAGACCGCTGGAGTAGTGGTTGTGAACGCTACCACTGCACCGTCAAGCCGTGTGTGTGTGTGTGTGTGTGTGTGTGTGTGTGTGTGTGTGTGTGTGTGTGTGTGTGTGTGTGTGTGTGTGTGTGTGTGTGTGTGTGTGTGTGTGTGTGTGTGCAGGTGTGTGCAGGTGTGTGCAGGTGTGTGCAGGTGTGTGCAGGTGTGTGTTGGTGTATCTGTAGCAGGGTGCACCGATGCACGCATCTGTATGCCTGTGACCGCCCATGTTCACATGCAAAATGTTCACAGCGATTGAGGTCACGCATCAATCAAAGGCTCGAAGTCTCGTTATTTCTTAAAATCCAATATCCGAGCTGGTGTAAATATTCGTATTTATGTTATCGTCTGGTTACCATATTACCAATTTTTTTCTCTCGTCGTTCACTTTTCATGAATGGTTTTATCTGTGTATCAAAAATGCTTCTGTCTATCTATTAATTCACTTTTTTCAATATTGATTTATGTTTTTTCTCAATCTGCATAGACATGGTTCAACTGGTCTTTATTCATGAGGGTTTCATTGAGTGCATTACCTTGTTTAAGCGTTATTTTGTGTACCTCTCTTATTTTGGTAGCGTTTTTATGTTCACTCGTCTAAGCTGAATAAAAATTTTGATATTAAACAATATAAAACTTCCACAATAGCCTTGTTTGAAAAAGGCGTAAGCCTTAAACGCAGCGAGATATTTTTGACATCACGGCTACAGCACACTTGACCTAATTGATCATATTTGACACTGAGTTGCCCCACCATGTAATGATTAATAGTTGAGACATTCTGACTGGTTGACGTAAGTGGAGTAGGAAACACAGGAGTCTTAGTCTGAGTTTATTCCTGACTAATTTCGCAGGCATACCTGCGAAGCTGGTCAGGAATAAACTCAGACTAAGACTCCTGTGTTTCCTATTCCACTTACGTCAAAGATTGATAGATGTTCTTAGTTTTATCGTTATGTGATGTGACACTCCTCTTCAATGATGGTTTATGTCGGGTGAATCTTTGCAATTCAAGCCTGGGTCGGTATAGAAAAAATTAGTTATTTCAATAGAAGTCTTCTATTGTGTGCCATTCACTGTATTACGACTGGTGATGGATGAATTTGATCAGCAAATGGACAAACCCTTTGGAAGGAAACGTAACAAGTTCAGATAACTATTTCATTGTAAATGTAATAATCCACACTCGGTGGCGCTGGACTGGGAAGTACGATAGTGCTCGCAGTACCCAATTCGAATCCTGCCCAGGGCCGAAATTATTTCGGTATCGCTGTGCTTCGGGTCGTTACTCTGAGTCTCGTGGGCGGGGAGTTAGGTGTGTGTGTGTGTGTGTGTGTGAAAGGTCATAGTATTACCCATAGATCGGTCATACGAGCTCTGAGCTCTCTTCCGGGAGGGAAATAGCTGTCGATCACGAGTCCAACACGTGATCCAAAGACCACGGTGAATACATACGTTTGTCAAAACAAGCTTGATTAATTCAACCCACATATAAATTTCATCTGAATTGCAGTGGACCATTCTACTCGGCAACTGATTGACTCTGATAGCAAAATCGTCTCCAGTGTCTCAACTTTTCTCGTCTCAGTTACTTGTCTGCTTCATTCTATATCTACTAACATCTGGCTAATTTATTCACACAGAAAGGCTCCGTCTCCACTCTCATGAATAATAATTACAAATATGTTTGATAACAAAAGTTCTTGATGTTGATATAGTGATCGGTAAAATACGGCAGCACTTGAGCTATATTGACAGAAGTTCGATAGTTATGTTTGTGTTTCTGGTCCCTCAAATCATATACGAAATAAAGTTGTTCGTCGAACATTGCTCTTAATAGGTACTTGTTTACTTAGTTCTCGAGCAGCGGCAGGCTCGCCTCCCCCCCCCCCGCCACCCTCCCCGGCCCGCCCGAATAAGTAAAGAATAAGTCGTTGTGGAAATACTAAGTGATACAGATCCTGTGACTTTATTCAGATCAACACTGACTGAAATCCCTTTGGGGAAGCTAGAATTTAATGATAATCTTTCGTACTTCGTTGGTATAGATTTACAAAAGCCAAAGTCGGCCAAAAAACCTACCAACCCCCGCCACACTAACGGAGGCGCTGAAGACATTCGATTCATCCTCACTAATGAAATGCAGTATGATGTATTGAGCATTGTATTCGCTCGTGGATAGGATGACTTATCTTAGCTAGTCACAGAAATAGGGGCCTTGATAAGCGTCCAGGCAAACACCCGATCCATTCCGACTAAGGCAGCACAGTGTGATATATTGGATGTTGAACTCACTCACAGAAAGATGTATATGCAGAACAAGGTTGGAATGATACATGTTTCTCGTTCATTTCCCCCCAGGACGCAAATATTCGCAATATTCAAGACTATTTCTCTTCTGGGATGTCATCTTCATCAGTTTTATGCTTCATTTTTTACGAAAATTAACATTTGGCCTCCGCGAAAGATTTCGTCACGCGAAAATTAACATTTGGCCTCCGCGAAAGATTTCGTCACACGAAAATTAACATTTGGCCTCCGCCAAGGATTTTGTCATCCGTAAGAAGACAAAAATCTTTTTAGCGGTTGAAAAAAAAAATGAGGGTTGCATAACCCGAATTACAGAGGAAGGGTATAATTAAAAGAGATTCAACACTATACTAGGAATCTCTGTGGGATAAACAGAATCTGCAAATGAACAGAATATGAAGTATTTGACTTATTTTCATTTTCCGCTTTGATTACAACAACGTTGCCGGCCGTCCCAACCTTCAGTATATTGACAAACTTTGAGGTTTTCTTTTAGCAAACTTGTAAATGTTAAGTACATTCCATTTGAACCCATAGGCACGGTAGTGCACTTTGTAGCTTCAATTCTGTCCGAAACCATTCGATCTTATTCAGCTGAAGATACCTTTTATTATCCAACCAATTTTCTTGGGTAAATTCTTCATTATGGCGACATTCCAAATGCAAACATGCATTCTTTGCATAGCCATAAAACATATCCTAGAATAGTTATAAGATTCATTTCTGCTCTAAAACTAATTAATTTTCTATTGACTGCCAGACGTTGTATTCAATTTTTATGCAACGAAAATAATTTCCACATCATTGTGGAAAACTGTATATTTGGAAGAAATAGAAAACAACAATATTGAAATAAAGAAAATAACCATATTCACAAGAACCAGGAAGCTCCTGGCGCGGGTTATCAACCTCAAGACGTCGCGTCGACTCGCATGTGTAGCCTATAAACAAGTGGCGACTGTGTATCAGCCCTCAACAAGACTCGTATGACAAGCTAGCTAAGAGAGTTTTTTTTATAGCTTTTACACTTTGTTGTCGGTGTAATTTCCCATCACCGTATGAGGGACTATGGGATCGCATTATCTAAATATCTAAAGGATTGGCTCTTGTGTATCATTCTCCCCGTTAGACCTTATATGTATTTACGTATATATGCATATATGTATGTATATAAATATTCACACAAATACACACACACACACATACATATATATATATATATATATATATATATGTGTGTGTGTGTGTGTGTGTGTGTGTGTGTGTGTGTGTGTGTGTGTGTGTGTGTGTGTGTGTGTGTGTGTGTGTGTGTGTGTGTGTGTGTGTGTGTGTGTGTGTGTGTGCGTGTGTGTGTGTGTGTGTGTGTGTGTGTGTGTGTGTGTGTGTGTGTGTGTGTGTGTGTGTGTGTGTGTGTGTGTGTGTGTGTGTGTGTGTGTGTGTGTGTGTGTGTGTGTGTGTGTGTATACTTCACGAAAAATATGGCTAGCTGTGGACTTCTTATGTTCTTAAGGTTTAGATATACCCATGGGAGTTGCAAAGCCCTCATCTCCACTTACATTGGCATGACGACACTGAGTTTATCCCATCGCCTTTCATATCACCTTACATCAGGAGCCCTAAATCACTTAAGGGATGAACATAACATAGCTCTGGCAAGAAACATCACAGAAGAAAACACCGAATTTTTCTAGATAATGTACAGAAGATAAACCCCTCCTGATCTTAAAGGCATTATATATCGAAGAGATGAGCCCAAACCTTAACATACAAGCAGAGGACCTCAAGGCCATCTCAAGCATGTGACCAACCACCACAAACCCAAGCATTCGACAAACCGCCATAAACTTAATTATGGGACAAAACAAAACAAACCCAGGCATGGAACAAAACGCCATAAAACCAAATATGGGACATTACGTCACAACACAAGCTGAGGCTCTCCCAAGCATGCGACAATTCGTCACCACCCGAGCTACCCAGTATTCTCTTCCAATTACCCTGTAACCTCTCCCAGTTACCCGGTAACCTGCCTCAGTGAGGAGCAAGTATGAATACAAACATATAAAATGAAATATCATCACACCATAAACAATTTTACCCTAACCTTAGAGGAAGAAAATCCCAAGCTGCTGAAGAAGGTTTTTTTATGAGGGTCATCAAGTCAAATACTCGACATACCACCTACATATCAATGCCAAATAGTATCCTGGGTAGAGAATGCTGGGTAAATGCTCCCTATTAAAAAATTCTATCATAAATTGGTTAATATTAGAGGCTGAGAGTTTTTCATATCCATTCCATACATTTTGTTTAAAACTACTAGTTAAAAATAAACTTGTAATCCACTAAACATAATCTAATCAGATTGGCGACAGTTTGAACCGAGAGTGATAAGTCATGTTTCTTTAACTCTTCTTCAAGAAATGCTAAGTCAATTACTAGACCAGTGTTAAAGAAGAAAGTAATATAAAGACTATAAGTTTGGGGATAAGGATGGTGTCGGCTGATTCCCAGTGTGATTTTACTCGAAATAAGTCCCAACTGTTGTTGATTGTTCACAGAAAAAGTCCTGATTTCTTTGTACCCCCATGTGAGCTACCATAAGTTAGCTTAGCTAATAACTTAGTTGATAACTTAATTGATAACTGCCGGGGCCGGTGTCTGACGATGAAGTTGATGTCCGTGTCGCCTGGTGTTTTCTTTGAGTTTTTTTTTTTACTTCATCCGTTCTTGGAGTAGTGATGGAATGTTCGACGGGGGGCAAGGTATTATAAAGCCTCATGCGATAGTACTCCTACCTCGAGTAATGAAGCTTGGAGGATTTTTGTGGTAGCGAACACCTTGTAGCAATATGCAGTTTTCTCCACAACTCAATGTTGTGTGTGCACTAAAACTTTTGCACCACTCCGAGCATCTTTGTTGCACACTCCCTGAGTTAACCCCTTGCCCTTTTCAACAACTGTTATCGAGGTTATCAGGGTTCTAATGTTATAAGAACATAAGAATGAAGGAGACTGCAAGAGACCATAAAGCCTCCACTAGGCAGTTCCATGTCCTTAACACCTCTCATCCCTATCTATAAAGCTATCTAATCTTCTCTTAAAAACCAAGTGGTTCAGCGCTCATTACATGGTTGCTAATGTCCCTACCATTCCTTGACGATCATGTGACGTAGCCTATAAAGTTTCAGCCAGATTCCCGTCACCCCCTGATACATGGTCTCACGCAGTCCCGTCTCTTCCGTTCACCCCTCTTCCTACCTCTATTGGTCCGCGACTTTTGGAGTGTCAAATCATTTAGTCATGCAGATGTTGGTGGTCACCTAGTAGGCATTCTCGTTTCTGCCTTGCTGGATCTCCATTTCTTATTCTAATCACCATTATATACTCTTACCAGTAAATCAGATACACGCGCACTAAGTTATGTTCTCAATATGCGTTAGTGTGCAATTCACTGATTATCCAATCAATTTGGCCACGCTGATGTTGGAGGACAGATAATAGCTATTCTCGTCTCGCCCATGCCGGATCCTCCATCTCTCAGCCTGCTCACTATTATGTGGTAACAGTAAGTTAGAAGCACACGCACTAACTCTGTTGTCGTCCAGAACACGTCAAATACTTCTACATGCGTCATTATGCGCTGGAGATAAGTTCGATGTAAGCTACACATAGGCTAAAAGCACGTTACTCATAAGTTGAAAATAAGTTCTGGGTACGCTGAACATTACCTCGACGTATTTTGACTTATGAGTAACTTAGAGGCAACGTGTGTGAACGATCGTATAACGTACCTAATACTTATGGCGCGCGCATGCGCCGTAGCTCGAAAAATGTGTCTGCACAAACATTTTCGACGACCTCGCCGTACTAAGACGTAGACCAGCGTGCTTTTAACGTATACAAAACTTACCAATAACTTATTCAACGTACGCTAGCGTTTTCGCCAACCTTTTTTATACGTCAGCATACACTATCTAAAACATCAAGGTGTGACGGGGTTATAAGACTATTCAATCGTTAGCCACTGTCGGTAAAACAGTTCTTGACTGTTTCCCTCTTAAATTTTGTCCAGTTCAAATTCATTGCTACGAGTTTGTCCTGTTGTCTTAATGTGATGACTTTACCTGCATCACCTTTGTTAAAACCCTTGACTCATTTGAATACTTCTATTCGACGAACCTGCATTCTTTGTCAATCCAGGAAGTGTAAGTTAAGGTGCTTAAGCCTCTCTTCGTATGATATTTTTCTAGTCCC
The DNA here is from genome assembly GCF_046742065.1 of Oratosquilla oratoria. Lineage (NCBI taxonomy): Eukaryota > Metazoa > Arthropoda > Malacostraca > Stomatopoda > Squillidae > Oratosquilla > Oratosquilla oratoria. The sequence continues at coordinate 3,652,798 of NC_134796.1, read as the reverse complement.
TCGTATTACTGTACTCATTCCCCTCTGTTGGTTCTAATACTAGTGAATGCTGTCGGAAGTATTTCTTTAAAATATCTACTTTGTGTTTGTTTTTATTCCATGATCGAAGTATCACGACGATGCATTCTGTTTGGTGTTGTCTTAGGAATGACTTCTGCATAGAAAACGGAGCGAAATCTGAATTCCAATATGTTTAAGTCTCGTGAGAAAATTGTATGCTTTCCCATATTTATTTTTTCTCCTGGAAGACTGGCCAATTAATTCCAATGTTCTGTTCATGAGTCGGTGCGAGCTGGTCTAACTACATTCAGTGTTGTGTCTATATCAAAAAAGTGACATGTTACAATTTCGTTGATGTTTCAGGTGATGTGGTGTAAAGGTGGAGGCGACAGAAAGATAATGTCTACTTTGTTTCATAGGCTTTGATTCCACATTTTTCAGTAAGGGCTTGAACAACTGCCCATAACTTTTTCTGTGAATGTTAGAAATACTGGAGCAAAAAGATAATGTCTACTTTGATTCATAGGCTTTGATTCCACACTTTTCAGTAAGGGCTTGAACAACTGCCCATAACTTTCGCTGTGAATGTTAGAAGTACTGGAGCGAATAGTAAGTCAGACATGAAGAGTAGTCCTGGAAGAGGAGCTGGAATGAAATATGAAGCCAGAAGAGCGTTTTGCGTCCTAAGGCAGGCCGCTCTACGCGGCATACTATTCATCGTGTCGTACAGAAATATATAGATTACTCGTTTCATTTGCATACGTCTCCAAGTGTTGATTTATTTTATCATTCACTCATCCACTCATATACACGCACACACACATACGTGCACTTACACGCACATGCACACACACACACATACACACACACACACACACACACACACACATATATATATATATATATATATATATATATATATATATATATATATATATATATGTATTTATATATATACGTATATATACATATATATATATATATATATGTATATATATACATATATATTTCTGCCTGTGAATAGACGTCACTCGTTTCTCAATCCAGCCAAAAGTCTACAAAGAAATATTTCATCTGGAATCTAAAGAGGAAAGAAAAGAAAAAAAAAACACTAAAGCCCGCCCAACGAAGCCTTTTTAATTGGTGTTATCTTGTGGCCTACGACGTAAACACTCAGGCTGTTTTGATAGCCGTTCTCCAAGTAAGGAACTGATGGTTAAGAAGAGATATTCATTAATTAATTCCTCCCTAAATCGCCTCTCCAGAATGAAACTCACTGGCACTAGCTAGAATAACTTCTAGTGTGAACTACAATAAAATATCCCAATTTCATCTAAAATAGAACCTCTAAAAGGCAACAAAGAGAAATTATCCCTTTTTGCCATACGAGTTCAACCTCAGCTGAATAAAAAGCAATGAAGTGTTGGTAGGTAGACACGATCCTTGGCGTTACTTACTCCAGAGGATCTTGAAGTTCTTGCATATCCATATCCACTAAAACCAAGCATCTCCATCTTTCTCTGTCTTGTACAAGAAGTTCCATCCAATTCTCTGTACCGTCACTCTTCCCCATCTTTTCCTTAACGCTATCAATCCAACTCACTCAAGATCTCGGGCGTTAACCTATATAAAAGATTCCAATGGCCCCAAAGGCACAAATTAATTAATCGTCTCCTGAGTTCCCTTCTCCTTAACAAAATTGTTTGCTGCTAGAATAATGTATATGTAGTACAACAGAAGCAAAAGTGAATTTTTCCTTCTCTCAATTTTCTGGTAAGACTTGTTGACATGGGGCTAGTTTAGTAGCCGCTTGTGATAGCGATTTGTAAATTATCTTCTACGTATCCAACGTCAAAGGAAAATTAATAAAAATGCCTCCAAACTAACTTAGTGCCAACACTTAATTTGCCTGGTAAGTTAACTTGCAGCAGCTAGCACTATTAGGCTCGTGTCAATGAGGCTTTATCCTCAAGGTCAGCTACGTGCATTTGAGAATTGTCGATAAACGTTGCCTTCTTTTGAACAACTGGGTCATTTTTTTCTTTTTTTAGAAAACTGTTTGGCATCAAACAATTTCATCAGGCGATGAGCGACCTTTAATCCAAAAGCTGTTAATTTCTTTTGCAGACAGCTTTCATTTTTCGTCAAACAATTTTCTTAATAAAAAGATAAAGACTTATGTCCACAGTTCAGCCATGAAGCAAAGAATGGAATGAAATATGCATATATATATATATATATATATATATATATATATATATATATATAAACATACATATATATATAAATATGTATATACATATATATTATATATATATAAACATACATATATATATACATATATATATATTATATATATATAAACATACATATATATATACATATATATATGTATATATATATATATATATATTTTTTTTTTTTTTTGTGAAATATTTCTATTCTTAGATTTTTAAAAGAAAAATAAAGTCTTTAATTACAAGACTTGTGAAGGGACTGTACTACTCCCTTGTCTTACTTTATATTCAGAGTATATAATTTTTTTCTCGTACATAAAAGATTAAGGTTGTTGGGTGCAAGAGAGGCAGGGAGGGACGGGCAGGGATGGAGGTGGAGAAGGTTTGGATTAAGTTGCCCGTAACCTTTACTTCTAATTTTAGGAACAATCTAATACCAAAGAATTGAAGTCAGTGAGGTGGAAAGAATGAATACGGTAACAGGAAGGAAGGACAGTCAAAGTTAGTGATGAACATTCTTCTCTTATTGGAGACGAGTTTCCAGTCACAAAAGACTGGAAAGTGACTGCAAAGTAATTCTCGTTCTTTGGGGTGCCATTAACCTCCTAAAGTACTGACCACACAAAACTTATTTAATCACCCGTATGGTGGAGGGAGTGAGGGGAGGATATGATCGGTGGCGGCGTGTGTGTGTGTGTGTGGGTGGGGGTGATAAAGGTTAAAATTGTGACAAAGATGAGCTATATAACAAGCAGTAAAAACACAACCATTTCACATATGAAGGAAGGTATCCCCATCGCGTAGGAAAAAATAGCCAATTATGAACGTGGTCAGTGATGAAGAAAGTAATTTTCTCTTCTTTTTTTTTTTGTGTGTTATTTCATCGCCGCTGCCTGATGACCTGAGTTGAACAATGAAACCGCAAACCCAGAAGTAATCTTCCTTTTCTTTCTCCCCTCCTTTCTTTTCCTCCCCTTCTTTTCCCCTTTCTTCCTTCGCCTTCCTTCCTCTCTCCTTAGTCCCTCCTTTCTCCCCATTTCCTTTCTTCAAGACGTTTTCCAATTCGAGTCCCGCACTTCTGTTTGATCCTCGATTGTGAACTTCCCCACAAAGTCTAAGCACATAGGGCAAAGGTGAATGCTTCGGTCACACCTACGCTCCTCTTAGCATATGATTCTTACTACCAATTTCTTTCTTTCTTTCTTTCTTTCTTTCTTTCTTTTCTGTCTTTCATTCCTCGTTCTTCCTTTCATCACCTTCCGTCTCCTCCTTCTTCCCATCTTTCTTCCTATCTCCTTTCTGCAACACGTCTCTCTATTCCTCCCATCTTCCCTGTCTCTTCCTTTTCCCCCCATCCCTACTTTCCTTCCTTCAATTCTCCTTCCTTTTTTTCCTTGTCCATCTTTTCTTTCTACTCTCCACTTTCTACCAGCAATCCCTCTTCCATTCATTTCTTCAACTTCTTTTTTTAAATGTTCTCCCCTCCATTCCTCTTTTTCCTCTTTTTCTCATCCTTCTTTCTATCTCTTTCCCTTTACATATTTTTCCCCCTCATCTTTTTTTCTCTTTTTTCACTTCGGTTTTTTCTTCTTTCTCTTCTCCTTTGCATTACTCTTATCCTCTTCTTCATCCTCATCCCACTTTTTTTTTTCATACTCTTTTCCTTTGTTTTGGGGTTTTCGATCAATCTGTCAATGAAACAGTTTGAAAGACGTTTTGATCGACGAAGATCCTTGTCATACCTCTCCATCCCCCTCATTAGTTGCATAAAATAAAGTTCGTCATAATCTAAGAAAAGTAATCTGCACACGCCAGGAGGAACATATTTGTCACCGTTATCCTAAATGTTAGGACTTCCGGGACAAGGAAGAATTGTTGGTACACTGCGTTGCATGAAAAGTCTGCGTTGTATGAAAATCTGTTGGTACACTGAAGGACTTAAACCTAAGTCTGCGTTGTATGGATCACGATCGAAACAGGTAGGCTACTCAGCACTACATTGACGGGGAATAAAACTAGTTTGTTTAATCACGGTAACCTGATACCAAAATTGAACAAATTATTCTGGTAATTCTCGGATCTTATCTAGACGAGGATAGTCCTACGAGAGAAAGTATTGTGATAAAAATATCACATGTGTTCGTGGAGCTGTTATGATTGACATATCTCCTCATATCTCTAATTGTTTTAGTCTAACGATGACCCGTATCTCCACATACCATTCGCCGCTCACCAAAGATCTAAAGAGTCGTATCGACGTTCGTTGGGTCCTTTCT
>NC_134796.1:3621428-3638928 GCF_046742065.1 Oratosquilla oratoria | reverse complement strand
TCGATATAAGAGATTTTTTTGTCTTCAAAAACTGGTAACAAAAGTGAGGAAATAATTTTTATTTATAAGACGAAAAGTATAATATCAACTCGCGTATACCTTCTTTCCAATGTAGCAACAACACAATTATACGCCATACTTCTCAACGGTCTTACCATTTGTCGCATGTTAATTGAAAATTTCCCTAATATATCCTAGGCTAAATATCACTTTCCCTGACTAATACATCTTAAGATAAGTATCACTTTCCCTAACTAATACAGCTTATGATATATATCACTCTCCTAAACTAATACATACTATGATGACTATCACCCTCCCTAACTGATACATCTTAGGATAAAATACGCTTACTAAGATACCTACATCCCGTTTAAGGACAGATGCCCCCAAATCAGGCTTGTCCAAAATGGCTTGACAACGAAACAGAAAAATGTATTGCTAAGAAGAGACAGGCTTATAAGAAATACAAGTGCTCCGGTGCATCTAATGACTATCAAAATTATGTAATAATACAGAATTTTTTTAAATAGACAATGAAAAAAAAATTAGAACGATAATACGAAATGAATATCGCTGATAAATTCAAAGAGAATCCCAAAGAATTCTATAATTATATTAGAGATAAAATGGTTATTAGGGATCACATTGGCCCACTATCATATGCTGACGGTCAACTTGAATATTCAAATGAAGGAATGTGTGATATTTTAAACAACTATCCTAGCTCAGTATTTGTAAACAAAACACCTCAAAGTGAACTCCAAACTGAAACCTATGAAAAGTGTAGGGTGAACTTACTACGGTAAATATAATAAAAGAAAAAAAGAAAACGTGTATAGAAAAATTCAAAGTTAATAAAACACCAGGGCCTGATGGTTGGCATCCAAGAATCTTAAAGGAAATGAAAAATGAGATTGTTGTTCTATTAGAAATTATTTTCAAGAAATCCATCATATTCCCAAGAGAATGGAAGCTAGCTAACGTTACCCCCATATTTAAAAAGGTCACAAAAAGAAACCAAATAATAACAGGCCTATAAGCTTGACTTCAATCATAGGAAAATGATGGAAACTATCATCAGAGATCATATCGAACATCATTTAGAAAGTAACTGTTTGATAGATAATAGCCAGCATGGATTAAGACGGAATCGTTCTTGTGTGACTAACTTACTCGAATTCTACTACACAGTCATCTCGATTTATAACAAAATAAACAATATAGATTTAATATATCCAGACTTTGCAAAACCTTTTGATACCGTCCCCCACGAAAGATTACTTACTAAGTTAACTTTACACGGAGTAAGTGGTAGCCTATTAAGTTGGACTAGAAATTGGTTGAATGATCGAAAATAGAGTTATTCTAAATGGCAAAACTTCTAAATGGAAAAATGTTCGAGTAGAGTTCCTCAGGGTTCCGTTCTTGGGCCACATCTATTCATAGTATATATAAATGATATAGACCACGGACTGAAATCTTTTGTCTCTAAATTTGCTGATGATACTAAAATGTGCAGAATGGTAAATGATCACTTAAACCAATTCGATATTCATGAAGATTTAGATAAGCTACAGCAATGGTCTGAAAAATGGCTAATGAAATTTCACACAAGTAAATCCAAAGTTATAGACATAGGTAAAAATAAGATTAAGTACGGTTACAAGTTATTTGGAAATTCGTTAATAAAAGTGGATAGTGAAATGGATCTCGGCGTAATTATTAGTAAGGATCTCAAATCATCTAAGCAGTGTATTTCAGCCTTTGGATGATGCTGTGATGCATGAGGGGGAGTGGGTGGGGGATGGGGGGGTGAGGGAGTATGTGTTAGAAATATAATGACGCAGCCCAAAGGGATTTCTCCCCGTCTTCTTTTCTGCATGAGGGAACGGAGAGGGGGGTCACCGATTTAATGAAGCGGCCTTGCTGTGGAGGTGTTGTGTCTTGCGACACTGCTTCTGACCCAGGGTAGTGAGCGAGATGCAGGGATGACCCGTTATCCAGGAAGTGCCGAGATAAGTGGGAGGGAAGAGGGTGGAGGGGAGTGGAGTATGTTGGGGATAGAATGGGTGCGAGTGGTTTTTATGCGTTTGTTTTTTGGCTACCTCCTTTATAAGGGAGAAAAAGCCTTTGGTATATGTATGTATGTATGTATGTAGGATGTATGTATGTATGTATGTATGTATGCATGTATGTATGTATGTATGTATGTATGTATGTATGTATGTATGTATGTATGTATGTATGTATGTATTATGCATGTATGTATGTATGTATGTATGTATGTATGTATGTATGTATGTATGTATGTATGTATGTATGTATGTATGTATGTATGTATGTATGTATGTATGTATGTATGTATGTATGTATGTATGTATGTATGTATGTATGTATGTATGTATGTATGTATGTATGTATGTATGTATGTATGTATGTATGTATGAGAAAGCAAATAAGATTCTAGGACTGATTGCACGATCTTTTGCCTTCAAAAGTCCATAGTTCGTCCACATTTGGAATATGCTGTTTCCGTGTGGTCACTGAATCTCATTAGAAATATTGACAGATTGGAAAAAATACAACTTCGAGCCACAAATACACAAAATGAATTATACGAAAATCGACTAAAACATATGAATCTGTTTCCCCTAAAAAAAAAAAAAGTGTAGACTCATAGGTGACTCGATACAGGTTTTCAAGATTCTTAAGGGAATTTACAAAAATGACAAAATTTTCACACCGAATGAAAATCAAACAAGTAAAATAACTGACTCAAACTGTCAGGAAATATATTCAAATTGAAAGTGGGTGGAAACAACTTCGCAAACCATGTAGCTAATGAATAACATAAACTTCCTGCAGAGGCAGTGCAATGTAGTCCAGTTCGAATCTTTAAAATTCGTTTAGATAAACACCTAAGCAAGATATTGTGATAACTGCCATTTATTTTATAATACTTCCTCATCTGTTTTTTATTATTTATCTGTTTGCTTATCATTTCCTTGATTATCATTTATCATTATTTATCTGTCAAGTTATTATCATTTACTATATACATGTTTGTTTATTATTTAACATTACCTAGTTTATTCATCTACTTATTTATTTATTTAATTTTTATGATCTATATTATTATAATTTCATATGTTTATTTATTTATTTATTTACCTATTTGTTTGTTTGTTTATTTATCTATTTATCTATTCATTTATTCATTTATTTATTTATCTATTTATTTGTTTATTTATTTATTTATTTATTTATTTATTTATTTATCTATTTACTTATTTATTCATTTATTTACCATTATTATATTTTTTCGCATCCGACCTAGCTATGGAACAAAAGGTCCCCTGTCGGCATACTCCTTCTTTGTAATCCTTTGTGATATTACTCTTCAGAGGTCCAGAAAAGTAATAATCAATGTTGACCACTTACTGATAAATAATAAACCCAGGCAAGGATTAAACGGCACATCAAAAGGGCGGTAGAGACAGGAGGCCAAGAGGACTGTACCCCAATAGAACATGATAAACACAAGAGAGGCCGAGGAAGCCCTGGCTGCGTTTTTATTGGTCACTAGAGTGGGCGTGGCCTTGCAAGCTGGAACTTGTAGGATAAGTAATTGATCAGGGATCAGAAAAGCCGGTTCTGTAAGCTTGGACTTGTATAAACCAACCGGCTTTTTAATGTTGCAGAGGTTTTTGATCCCCGGGTTGGGATAATACGCAAGCGCGCACACGCACACACACACACACACACACACACACACACACACACACACACACACACACACACACACACACACACACACACACACACACACACACACACACACACACACACACACACACACACACATACATATATATATATATATGTATATATATATATATATATATATATATATATATATATATATGAATAAATAGCATTGTCCCAACCCTTACGTGACCTGAGGTTGACATGAGGTCAAGTCAGGGGGAGGGGAAGGAAACTTGTTAACAATTTGTTTGGTGATGAATAATCCTGATATCATATCTGGGGTCTATTGACCCTTTGAAATATTCACCGTGGGCAAATATTAAATTAAAGTTGACTCCACCATTTTCCTTCTGAACCCATAACCTGATTTATGAATAAGGTCAGATTTATCCCAGTCCATCCGATGATTAGATTTGTCACGTGTTGAGACACGGCTGAAATTTCTTGACCATACTTGACAGACCTCAAGTTTTCATTCAATCTTGTCCTTCGGGCTCTCCACGTCTGGCCTATGTATGAAAGGTTACAATCTTAACATGGAAGGGAGTAAACTCGTGATTTGATCTTCTCTCAACCTCTGTTGAACATTAACATCTTTTTTATTAATGGTACAAGCCGCGGGCTTCGCCCTCCCCGGCTTCGCCGGGGGCTTGGCTGCGCAAACAGCTGCCTACGGCCGCAGCTTTCCGCGCTCTAATCCCTCGTTTTCCCCTTCGGCCTCGGCCTCGGGGCGGAACCCCAACACGGGATCCCCAGCACGAAGAACGCGAAGAAAAACACGAAGAAGAACGCGAAGAAGAACGCGAGGAAGAAGAACGCGAAGAAGAACGCGAAGAAGAACACGAAGTAGAATGCGAAGAAGAACGCGAAGAAGAACGCGAAGAAGAACGCGAGAAAGAAGAACGCGAAGAAGAATGCGAAGAATAACGCGAAGAAGAACGCGAAGAAGAACGCGAAGAAGAATGCGAAGAAGAATGCGAAGAAGAACTCGAAGAAAAACACCAAGAAGAAGGCGAGGAAAAAGAAGAAGAAGAAGAAGAAGGAGAAGAAGAAGAAGAAGAAGAAGAAGAAGAAGAAGAAGAAGAAGAAGAAGAAGAAGAAGAAGAAGAAGAAGAAGAAGAAGAAGAAGAAGAAGAAGAAGAAGAAGAAGAAGAAGAAGAAGAAGAAGAAGAAGAAGAAGAAGAAGAAGAAGAAGAAGAAGAGGAACGCAAAGAAGAAGAAGAAGAAGAAGAAGAAGAAGAAGTGGAAGAAGAAGAAGAAGAAGAAGAAGAAGAAGAAGAAGAAGAAGAAGAAGAAGAAGAAGAAGAAGAAGAAGAAGAAGAAGAATACCACCTGACCCCGATTTACCCAAGCGCTTTTTCAAGAATATTTTTAGGACAAAGTGTCACCGTAATACCACCTGTTCCCGACTTCCACAGCGTTTTTTAGAAGAATATTTTTATTTAGACTTAGATTAGGGTAATTATGAATTAAATTTACCTTCTGTTTGGGAAGAAATTTGGACGAATGGCTAATGGACTCTGAAAAGAGGATGACAAAGGTATTTTGTCTCTCTTTTGGCTGAGGGTTTTATTCAGGAACCACTGAGGGTAAGCTAATTTTGTTAATTGGGACCTGATGGAAGTTAATTTATGTTTTAAAAATTAGGAACTACAAACTCTGAAGGCTCGAAGAAAAATTCCCTGAAGCGACACTTCTTTTAATGTGATCTGGGTGGTGACTGAAGAAGTGAAGGTAACTTCCTGAATGGGTGTTCTTTCTGAAAGAAGTGAAGGCAAGCATATAACAATTCCTCATGATTAGGGTGTCTAAAATGGGAGTTTTGTCATCTTTTTCCCATTTTACTTTGAACTTGATATTTGTTGTTAAATGACCGAGTTCATCTAGAAAAATATCAAAGGGACCCCAAATCTCATCCCAAATAGTGAAAATATCATCAACATATCTGAACCAAAACATACCTCGGGCTTTTATTATTTGGTAGAAAAACACTCTCGCAGTATTCCATGTAAAGATTAGACGGAACAGGAGAAAGGTTAGAACCCATGCTACAGCCAAACTTTTGCCTAAAAAGCAAATTTTGAAAGGAAACAAAAATTAATTGACACACAAGTACGTACAAGCGCAATGATTTTGGAGATCAGAGGAGGAAATTTGTCTTAGAATGCTTGTATCTTGGTTTCTAGAAAGGACAAAACATCATCAAGGATATTAACATTTCAGGCCGTAGTTTATTGAGTCATGACATTGTTTCTTTGTTTACGAACATTTGTGTTGATGTTGTTTCGTTTACTCAGCTTTGTCGGCGTTAATTGCGATATATATGTATATGATGAATGGTTTAGACAGATGAGAGATTGGGTGGAGGAAGAATAAGCGAAGATGGGCTGGAACTTTTTATTGCTTATACGTTTCGACCGACTCGGTCTTCTTCAGTAAGCTGTCTACAAACAGTTGGACCACACATTTATACATCCGAGGATGGGAACAAGGACAGGTCACCCCGCTGGCTGTCTGGGGATTCCCTTTCCCGTATCATGCATACGTTTCCCAATTGTATTTATGATTAATTTACTTGTTGCCTTTGACAAACAAACAAAACCTTCCCTGTCATTGATATTTTCATAATAATTAATGTAGGCAGCTTCAACAGTCTTCCTCATGTCTCTCCTTAATCCCGTGTGTAAAACCTCGACTCCATCCCAGTGGGGCAAATGTCCAGATCGGTGTGCATGTTGGACGAGTGAATTAGACGTCCTGTGTGACCTCAAGTCTCGTTTGTGCTCAGCTATGCGTTTCTCGACGCCTCGACCTGACTCGCCGTAATACGAAGATGAGCAACTACCGCAAGGAATGCGGTAGATGGTACTGAGAGCGTTTTGGGACAGTCCTTTTATATTCTTGGTCTTGACGATTTTTCCAATTTTGGAACTGGACGTCCTTGCTATTTTTATCCCACTCTTCCCAAGAAATCTGTCTAGAAAAACTGAAGGCATAGACAGATTTCTTGGGAAGAGTGGGATAAAAATAGCACGGACGTCCAGTTCCAAAATCTTTGCTTATTCTTCCTCCACCCAATCTCTCATATATATATATATATATATATATATATATATATATATATATATATATATATATATATATATATATATATATATGTATATATATATACATATATATATACGCGTATATATACATACATATATATATATATATATATATATATATATATATATATATATATATATATATATATATATATATAATTATATCCATGTATCCATATACTGGGACCAATAAGAATGATATATATGAACTGATTATCTTAATAAAAGGACTGAATAACCTTGTCTTAGGTATGTCTCTTTATATATTTTGTTCTGGCTGATGGTAGTGATTTTTATTCATATAATGAATAAACCTTATCTCATCCTATCTCTGAGAGTCAAAGACTTTCTCAGTTAGCTCGTATGTGTATATGTTAATGTTAATGTATATTGATAGTCATATATCCTCTTCTATGAGTCGTCATTTTTGCTCTGTGATTTTCTTTATATACTGCTACAGGCCGTTGTAGTAGAATACTTAAAACATCACCAATACCCCCCTTTCATGAAGTAATATCCTTTAAAGGTTGTCGACATACGCAAGACACATTACATTACATCTGCCGAACAAATCCCACAATATCCAACACACAACATGACAGGTACATCTGATTTCAGAACACTGCTACACAGAATATACAGCACACCATCCAACCACATTAACATAAACAAACACACGCAGTTCTCACAGAGAGCTCTGACCACCCTGAAGCCAAATCGGATTCTTGGACGTACACGACCACCAGTATACATATCTTGATCTAAGCTAAACAGAGTGGACGGAGCTCATTTAAGCAAATTCGTCCGCGGCCGCCCCAGAGCAGTACAAACCAACAAAGGCAGAGCAACACAATACATGACATGTCCTTTCTGCCAGTGTGCATCACACACGGCCATGCACATATTTGTAAATTGTTCAACACTGCACATAGGTGACCAGAGCATATCCGAGGAGGAGGAAGAGGAGGAGGAAGAGGAGGAGAGGGGAAGACCCGCTGCCAAGAGCCCAAGGGAGTGATCGCTTTCCTCCGAAATTTAGTCGATATAAACCCGACGTGACACAGGACCGCACACCAACAACGATGGGTTTTATTCCAGCGAACACTGAATTATTCCAATCAGTTGAGCGGAACTAATGCCACAGACTGATTCCTTTACTTAATTCTGATATTTCTTTAAATATTTTTCTTTGGTTTAAGACGAGCTTATTCTGATGAGGGAAACCTATTTTCTACAGAAGAATGAGTTTATTAATCTAATATTGATGGTCGATAGAAAATACCCAAAACCAAGAGGTACAATTTTGCTCTTTCTCAAATATTTGAAAGAGAGAAAGATACAAGGAGAGAGAAAGAGTATTCCGCCACGAATAAATGAAGATAATTTAATAGGTGAGAAACACAAACAGAAAGAAATATAAGGAGTGAGAGAGAGACAGGGAGCGAATACGAGAGGAAGAGGGAGAGCGAGAATGAGAGGTAGAGGGAGAACCACACACACAGATAAAGAGAGAGAGAGAGAGAGAGAGAGAGAGAGAGAGAGAGAGAGAGAGAGAGAAATAGAAACAGACAGGCAGGTAGGCAGGCAGACAGAGGGATAGACAGATGTATATGTGTATGTATATATACATACATATATATATATGTGTGTGTGTGTGTGTGTGTGTGTGTGTGTGTGTGTGTGTGTGTGTGTGTGTGTGTGTGTGTGTGTGTGTGTGTGTGTGTGTGTGTGTGTGTGTGTGTGTGTGTGTGTGTGTGTGTGTGCGTGTGTGGTTGTGTGTGTGTGTGTGTGTGTGTGTGTATGTGTGTGTGTGTGTGTGTGTGTGTGTGTGTGTGTGTGTGTGTGTGTGTGTGTGTGTGTGTGTGTGTGTGTGTGTGTGTGTGTGTGTGTGTGTGTGTGTGTGTGTATGTGTGTGTGTGTGTGTGTGTGTGTGTGTGTGTGTGTGTGTGTGTGTGTGTGTGTGTGTGTGTGTGTGTGTGTGTGTGTGTGTGTGTGTGTGTGTGTGTGTGTGTGTGTGTGTGTGTGTGTGTGTGTGTGTGTGTGTGTGTGTGTGTGTGTGTGTGTGTGTGTGTGTGTGTATGTGTGTGTGTGTGTGTGTGTGTGTGTACATATTCATGTATGTGGAGAGAGAGAAAGAGAGAGAGAGAAAAGAGAGACAGAGACAGAGAAAAAGAGAGACAGAGAAAGAGAGAGAGAGAATGGGCGAGAACAAGATTAAGCCAATGCGATAACAACAAAATCTTAAAATATAATTACGAGAGTGATTGATAAACAGATACGTGAAATCTAATCCATATTATATCTTATCATTAATCGGAGAAGGAAAAAACCAGCAGGAAGACGAACGGAAGCCGACGAAGAATGAGGCAAAAGTAAAAAGGAGGGTTGAAAGAGATGAAAGCGGAAGATAAGTGAGAGAGGGGAGAAAACTAGTTAAAAAAAAAAAAGGTGCGATAAAGCTAAAATTGAAGACAAATAGTGAGTCTCGTGATAAAGAAATGGAAGAAAAAAAGCGAATGGGTAAAAATGGCAAAGCAAATATGCAGAGTAATCAAAAGGGGGCGAGGGAAGAAAATGCAAAAACCACGAGACGGGGAGAAAAAGAAAACGGAAGAGACACGACTCGTCCCTCCTAGCTGACTGTCACAATTCCTATCTTTCTGGTTACGGACAACCTGTTTCATCCATTCCCTGTGGTTCCCCACTTCCACTTAAAAATGAAACCATCTCAGTCCTTCTCTCTTGTGTACTATAATGATTTACAATGGATTAGCATAGTAAAACATGACAAGGGTAGTCTTCCCCGTTTTACATTGAGCTTGGATGTAAATAAAAAATATTCTAATCAAGAAATCATCTCAGAAACAGGCAAATAAGCAAATAAACAAAACAAGTATTTGACAGATATTTCAATATATTGTTAGCATATTTCTTCAACAGAAAATTAAATCTTTAAACCATACAACGTCCCATTTTCAATGAAATTTTATTCTCTTCACAGAATACGCGGTTGATGTAAAGGTTTCTACTGACTTCCACGTCAAAGCCAACCCCTTGTTCTTGAGTATCGACTGTCATATTATGACATCATTCATACATTCTGTCTAACACTGGAAATTTCTCTTTACCTCTTACCACGTATATAAGACATTGTCTCAGACTGTCTAACTCACCGCTCTATTGAAGATTTCTTTCTACCTCTTACCATGCATATAAGATCTAATTTGATCTACCTTAAATGTCTACCTCTTACCATGTATATAAGATCTACTTCGATCTACCTTAAATGTCTACCTCTATCTACCGGCCTCTTACACAGACTGTCTAACTCACCGCGCTACTGAAGACTTCCCTCTATCTCTTACCATGTACATAAGACATTGTCTCAGACTGTCTAACTCCCCGCTCTACTGAAGACTTCACTCTACCTTTTACCATGTATATAAGACATTGTCTCAGACTGTCTAACTCACCGCTCTACTGAAGACTTCTCTTTACCTCTTGCCATGTATATAAGACATTGTCTCAGACTGTCTAACTCACCGCTCTACTGAAGACTTCTCTCTATCTTTTACCATGTATATAAGACATTGTCTCAAACTGTCTTACTCACAGCTCTACTGAAGACTTCACTCTACCTCTTACCATGTACATAAGACATTGTCTCAGACTGTCTAACTCACCGCTCTACTGAAGACTTCTCACTACCTCTTACCATTTTATATAAGACATTGTCTCAGACTGTCTAACTCACCGCTCTACTGAAGACTTCTCTCTACCTTTTACCATGTATATAAGACATTGTCTCAGACTGTCTAACTCACCGCTCTACTGAAGACTTCACTCTACCTCTTGCCATGTATATAAGACATTTTCTCAAACTGTCTAACTCACGGTTCTCCGTGTTGGGTGTACAACCTTCCCTTTCATCGTGGTTCTGCCCTTCTTCATCATGATGGCACCTCTCTCGGAAGCGAAGGAGTTTAAACATGCAAACGGTGGCCATAAAATCCAAAGCCTTCTCCACAAGAATAATTTGAAAGGGTTGCTGCTCAGGGAAATTAACATAAACGTTGCATAAAGGTAAGATGTGGTGTGCGGTCTTCAGATGGTTTGCCGTATCATCTGTACATAAATGTTTACACATGTAAATACCATACATGAATACATACATACATACATACATACATACATACATACATACATACATACATACATACATACATACATATATACATACAGACATGAATAGGTACGTACATACGTACATGTATATATCTATATGCATACATACTGTCACTACGGCGATCCGGGTTCGAATCCTGCCCAGGACTGAAAATAATTTCAGTATAGCTGCGCTTCGAGTCGTTACTCCAACTCTCGTGGGCGGAGAGTTGGGTGTGTGTGTGCGTGTAAGGTCGAAGTATTACCCACAGATCGGTCATACGACCTCTGAGCTCTCTTCCGCGACGGAAATAGCTGTCGATCACGAGTCCAACATGTGATCCAAAGACCAAAGTGAAGGTAAATCACATACATACATACATACATACATACATACATACATACATACATACATACATACATACATACATACATACATACATAGTACGGACGTACATACATACATACATATGTACGTACATACATACATACATACATACATACATACATGCATACATACATACATACATACATACATACATACATACATACATACATACATACATACATACATACATGCGTACATACATACATACATACATACATACATACATACATACATACATAAATACATACATACGTACATACATACATACATACATACATACATACATACATACATACATACATACATACATACATACATACATACATACATGCATACATACGTACATACAAACATACATGCATACATACATACATACATACATACATACATACATACATACATACATACATACATACATACATACATACATACATACATACATACATACACATGAACCAACAATGGATATCTACAACTGTTGGTCTTGTGAAACAGACGTCAACCGTCTGTCCCCAAAAACGGTCAACATTCTCATCTGCATCTGAGAGTGCGGTTGACGCCGGGTCCTCTCTCAGGGCCAAACTTCTCAACCAAATTTTCAATGTGGATCAAGTTAATTAGATAAACCACGAATATTGATCTAACCGTAAAGTTACCTTATATCTTTTTTATTATTTCTGGAAGTATAAGTTGAAAACTTATAATCTAATGTTGAGTATTTTTAGACCACGTCTTTTTTCCTCCCCCCGTTTCTACTATCGGCATACGAGAAGTTTCTTTGTTTATTTAACGTGTGGATGGATGTGCCAATGTTTTTGTTACAGAAATGATTTGCCCGAATATTTCAACCTTCCAGAAGCAAATAGATTATATATGTATATATATATATATATATATATATATATATATATATATATATATATATATATATATAATTTATATATATATATATGTATATATACATATATATATGTATATATATATGAATATATATACGTGTATATATATATATATATAATATATATATATATATATATATGTGTGTGTGTGTGTGTGTGTGTGTGTGTGTGTGTGTGTGTGTGTGTGTGTGTGTGTGTGTGTGTGTGTGTGTGTGTGTGTTGTGTGTGTGTGTGTGTGTGTGTGTGTGTGTGTGTGTGTGTGTGTGTGTGTGTGCGTGTGTGTGTGTGTGTGTGTGTGTGTGCGTGTGTGTGTGTGTGTGTGTGTGTGTGTGTGTGTGTGTGTGTGTGTGTGTGTGTGTGTGTGTGTGTGTCTGTGTGTGTGTGTGTGTGTGTGTGTGTGTGTGTGTGTGTGTGTGTGTGTGTGTGTGTGTGTGTGTGTGTGTGTGTGTGTGTGTGTGTGTGTGTGTGTGTGTGTGTGTGTGTGTGTGTGTGTGTGTGTGTGTGTGTGTGTGTGTACGCGCGTGTATGCACGCGTATGCGCGTTTATGTTTCTTTGCACATCCACATGCAAGACCGTAGTTTTAGTGCACAAACCCAAAGAAACGTAAACGAATATTGATCCGGAGTGAAGAGGGTTAGAATCTAGTGGATAAGAAGAAAGACGGGAGTCTGGAGGGTGAGAATGAGGGAAGAGGTGGTCATCGTCGTTCTGATCTGGCAGAGGCTCTCATTATGCAGTTTCCTTCAACACACTCAAGCTACTTTGATCTTCCCTCCTATTTTGTCGGTTCTCCATACATCCCCGGCGCTGCTTTGTCCGTATCAAAGTGTGAGCCCCGGCCAAGGGTTCAAAAACTACCAAGTAGCAGAAGGAGCCCCAAATTCGCTCTTTTCAATCAAAGCTAATTCGAAAGATCGTAAAGTATGGAGGAGCTTCAGAAACGAGTACTTGCCTTAGACTCACGTTTCTTTATGCATGTGTTTTGATGTGGTTTAATGAAAAGATAGATATATTTGTGTTCTTCTGATTTCAGTAGGGAAGTGTTTACCGTGTTTGATTTTATTTCATCATTATTACTTAAAGGAAAATGTGTTTTTTCTGTGTGTGTTTTTTTTTTTTACTTTTTTTAGAAAATATTCTGTGTGATCAGATTAATGAGAATCATATTTTGCGTTTGCTTTCGTCTTCTATTTGAATGAGTAATTATATGTTTCTATTTCATTTTCATAAGAATGTTGTGTATTATCTTTTATGATTATCAACTGATATTAACATTATTTTTTGTGCTTGCTTTCTATTCTAATTCTAACTGGAAAATGCTTATATATGTTTATCTTTTTTATCTTATTCTAATAAGACAGTTATTTTTTCTATTATTATTGACCTAAATATTTTTGCGTGTTCTTGTGCTATTGTAATGAGAAAATTATTATGTGTGTTCTTCTTTGAGTTTAATGGAAATATATTTATGTTAGATTTGATCTTGATATATGCAACTACAGGCCAATCAGTTTGACATCGGTTATAGAAAAAATGCTTGAATCAATAATAGTTAACTGACACAGAGATCACATCGAGAGACATAATTTAATTTGTGACACACGGCATGGTTTCTCCAAGGGTAAGTCATGTGTGACTAATCTTCTATCCTTTTATACTAAAGTATATAAGGCGTCAGATAACAATGATAATTACGTTGTGACTTACCTTGACTTTAGCAAAGCGTTCAACAAGGTGCCACACCAGAGACTACTAAATAAAATCAAAGCCCATGGCATAGGAGGGAAAGTGTTAGAATGGTTTAGAGCTTGGATCAGTAACAGAAAACAGCGGGTCACCATAAATGGAGTAAAATCCAGGTGGGGCAATGTTACTAGTGGGGTTCCCCAGGGCTCGGTTTTGGGTCCCTTGTTGTTCATTATGTACATTAACGACTAAGACGATGGGATAACTAGTGATGTTAGTAATTTCGCTGACGACACTAAAATAGGACGCCTAATTAGGTCAGGAGACTACGCAGAGATTCTGCAGGATGATCTTAACAAATTGTTCACATGATTGGTGAAATGGCAAATGAACTTCAATATCTCTAAGTGTAGCGCATTAAACGTGGGCTACGCAACCCCGTAATTAGATACAGCTTAGATAACATGCTTTTAGAGAAAACTGAGTGCGAGAGAGACTTGGGAGTTCTGGTGAGTCCGGACCATAAGACCAGGAAACAGTGCATTAGTGCCAGGAATAAAGCTAACAGAGCATTAGGTTTCATTGTTAGGACGGTAACGAATAGAAGTGCAGAGATAATTATCAAACTCTATCTAGCGATAGTTAGACCCATCCTTGACTGTGCGGTACAGTTTTGGTCTCCGTCCTATAGAATGGACATCAATTCACTAGAATCAGTACAGAGAAGAATGACCAAGATGATACATGGACTCAGAAATTTGCCTTAAGAAGAGAGGCTTAGGCACCTTAACTTAAACTCTCTGGAAAGATGCAAGATGCGGGGTGATCTAATAGAGGTGTTCAAGTGTATCAAAGGCTTTAACAAGGGTGACGCAAACAAGGTCATCATATTAAAACAACAGGGCAGGACTCGCAATAATGAATTTAAACTGGACAAATTTAGATCTAAATAGGAAATAGGGAAGAATTGGTCTACTAATGGAGTGGTCAACGAATGGAATAAACTTAGTAACCATGTAGTTAGCGCTGAAACTATCAGTTGTTTTAAGAAACGATTAGACAACTTTATGGATGGGGATGACAGGTGGTGATGGATATGGAGCTGCCTAGGGCAGGCCTTATGGTCTCCTACAGTCTCCTTTATTCTTATGTTCTTATGTTAATATAAAGATTATTCCGTATATACATTTTTCTTAAGTCTTGATAAAAAAGAATAAAATAAAAATTAAACCTATGATAGGCTTGAATTATCATTCTTCTCAAGACCCTTCTAGGATTAACTTTAAGCCATAAAACGGATTCAGACCATCTAGAAAAGTGTTCGACCTTGCTGTAATTTGAACAATCTACCCGTACTGCAGAGTTAAAGGGAAATGGACGGCTGGATCTACATATCAACCTGTAAATCCCAAAGGAAAACTTTCAATAGCTTGGACGCATTTTTATTTTTCAGCACGAGGGGAGGTTGGCCGCCAGGGAAAGGCACAGACATAGAGGAAACTCTATTTACACCAGGTGGCTGTGGAAAGATTTTTTTTTTTTTTTTTTTTTTTTTTTTTTTGTATGTACTTTTTTCTCTTCTTTCTCTCTCTTTTTTCGAAACTCTATTTACACCAGGTGGCCGAAGAAAGACTTTTTTTTCGGTATGTACTTTTTTCTCTCTTTTTTTTCTCTCTTTTTTTTAAGTTCCATGACAATGCATGTAGTCGCCGATTTAATGAAGCGGCCTTGCTGTGGAAGTGCTGTGTCTTGCGACACTGCTTCTGACCCAGGGCAGTGGACAAGGTGCAGGGATGACCCGTCATTCAGGAGGTGCTAAGATAAGAGGGAGGGTGGAGGGGTGTGGAGTGTATTCAGGGATGGAATGGGTGGGAATGATTTTATGCCTTTTTCTTTTTGGCTACCCCCCTTGTAAGGGGAAAAAAGCCTTGGTATATGTATGTATGTATGTATGTACTTTTTTCTCTCTATTTTTTTTTCTCTTTTTTTTAAGTTCCATGACAATGCATGTAGTCTATAGTGGAAAACTAATTATAACGTCAGAAATGTAAGCTACTGAAAATGAATCAAAAGATTAGGAAAGACCATTAATTAATTACTTATAGGAAAATTAATCACTAACAAAATCAAGAGAAGAGAAGGAAATAAAAATGTTGGTCACGAGTATTTTCACACCTGACAAACACGTCATCGAAACCGTGGGTAAAACCTACAGAATACTGACAAACAAAACAAATGGCTATGAAAAAATATACAGAATACCTGATCCATCCTAGACTAAAATAAGCAGTGATGGTGCGGTTTCCGCAGAAAGTAAAGACTATAAACACAACTATTTCCCAGCCTTGCAGATAAAACATGCTAAAAGAAACCAGTGACAATTATATTACTGAAAAAAAGAAAAAAAATACGTTGCGTTCAGGTCACTAAAGGCAGTAGGTAAAACTGACGGGAGAAAGTTACGTGATTACGGACACAAAATACAAAAAGGACGACGTGCCCACGTGATCTCCTGAGGTCTTCCGTGTATACGTATCACCTCCTGGACTACCATAGATGACGTAACCCAAGCCAGAAACATAATCGATTTTAAAACTAGGTAAGACGATATAACGGTATGACAGTATGTAGGTATGACTGACTAACGCACGCACAAACACACGCAAACGCATGTACGCACAAACACAAACACACACAAGCACAAAAAATAAATACAAAGAAGCAAATACACACTCATACACGCACATGCACACACACACACACACACACACACACACACACACACACACACACACACACACACACACACACACACACACACACACACACACACACACACACACACACACACACACACACACACACACACACACACACACACACACACACACACACGACTCGGTGGCGCAGTTGGCAGAGCGCTGGACTACCAGCATGGTGGTGCTCGTAGTACTTGGTTCGAATCCTGCCCAGGGCCGAAATTATTTCGGTATCGCTGCGCTTCGGGTCGTTACTCTGACTCTCGTGGGCGGGGAGTTGTGTGTGTGTGTGTGTGTGTGTAAGGTCATAGCATTACCCATAGATCGGTCATACGAACTCTGAGCTCTCTTCCGGGAGGGAAATAGCCGTCGATCACGAGTCCAACACGTGATTCAAAGACCAAGGTGAATACACACACACACACACACGTAAACACACACACACATAAACGTACAAAACACACAAAAACAAAAACGAACACAAACGCAAATACGAATACAAACACACACACACACACACACACACACACACACACACACACACACACACACACACGCACACACACGACTCGGTGGCGCAGTTGGTAGAGCGCTGGGCTACCAGGATGGTGGTGCCCGCAGTACCTGGTTCGAATCATGTCCAGGGCCGAAATTATTTCGGTATCGCTGTGCTTCGGGCCGTTACTCTGACTCTCGTGGGCGGTGAGTTGTGTCTGTGTGTGTGT
>NC_134796.1:3613928-3616428 GCF_046742065.1 Oratosquilla oratoria | reverse complement strand
AACTTATAAACAGAATCATAGGCCACTTGACCTATATGAAAAAGTACTGTTGCATAATGCTTGCATTTTGACATGTTCATAAAGTAAATATACTACTGAACTTTATCGATACTTGTCTATGTTGCCGTATTAGGAATACTAAACCTGTTTAGACACTTTGTAAAAACACTAAGAAATTATGTGATAGCAATCACTAGTGTCTTTACTAGATAGTAATAACACACTTATTCAAAGGATACCAATATCGGGAGTAATTACCCAACAAACATAGATGCATTTCATCTTGTAAGCCTATTTTAGTTAATGTAATGGTTCTTACTGTTCTCTTCTGTTGCCTACCAAGCCAAATCTGCCACGTTTAAGGATTTTGTTTTGGCTAACTCTTGATAATATCATTCAGTTTGGATGCTGATTTTCAATTGTTTCCTAGTTTTTAGCTCATTTTTTCTAAAATCGTTATTTAGAATGACCACATGGATACCAAAGTATTTCTATATAATTTTCAAATTATATAGCATACCAAGCCAAATCTGCCACGTTTAAGGATTTTGTTTTGGCTAACTCTTGATAATATCATTCAGTTTGGATGCTGATTTTCAATTGTTTCCTAGTTTTTAGCTCATTTTTTCTAAAATCGTTATTTAGAATGACCACATGGATACCAAAGTATTTCTATATAATTTTCAAATCAGTGTGCAATAAATATAACTGATTTGAAATTTTCTTTACTATTTTATTCTACAGTAATATCACCAATATAATCATTCATTTTTCTTTCAGTCGTATATGAATTATTTGATATGTAAAAAAAATAAAAGCTTAATTAGTGTTACAAAAATCATGACACGAATATGCGTAAGAACAATGCAGTTACCATAGTGATAATGCCATAAATTCAAGTGACAGTTTGATTGTTTGATAACTTAAACTATCTAATTCTGGTTAGCACCAGATGATTTCATTCAGTTTAGAGAGACCACAGGACCCTGATTAGCTTAAGTCCATAAATCTCAACGCAGCAGATTCATCAGCCCCAAATTATAAGGCAAAATGATCAAAAGACGTTTGGAATCACATAAGAACTCCCTGGGCAGCCATCTTCAGCCAGCCTTAAAGAAAGAGATTACAGTCTTAGCGTTTTGAGAGTAGAGAGCCTGTCACATATATAACTATATGGGAGAAAAGATTGGTACCGGCAAGACATGCGTGAAATTAAAGATTAAGTCCCCGTCACCCGTCTTCTAAACCCGTCAGCAGCTTCAGTTTCATCTAGAGGTGCTCTACTAAAGGCGTCATCACACTGGGCTAGTTTTACTCCGTCTGTTGAAGTAGATTTGGAGCTCGCCGCCTTCGGGAAGTAATCGTATATGCTGGAGGAACAAATCACATTGTATGTATTTTTGTTGAGAAAACAAAATAGGTTGCCACAGTGATTTTTCGAGGGAAAACATTCTGGAGGTGAGTGGGTGGTATCGTCGATTAATCGGAGGCTTGAGATAAAATAGCTCAGCATAAAAACCCCTTTAGGACCCGATACTTGGTCTCTAAAACGTGCTCAAGATCTCTATCAACTATCATAATAATCCAACGATTATCATCGCCCTTACAGTTTTATGCCGGTTTAAGAACTCTATCTAAGAATTAAACGGAATCAATGACAGCATATCCATATCATATCGGCAGTGTTCTATAATAGTTTGGTATCAGTGCCCTTGCTTTGCAATGCAAAGTTCGTGTCACAATGGTATGTTATCATAGTGTCAAAATGGTACAAGTTTCTTGTGCCACTGGAGTATGGTGTAGCATAGCAACGATGTGGCGTCAGGATGTCGTTATTAGTTGTCGTCATACCATTGTGAAGCGAAGTCACAGCATCGCGGTGATACAGCCCTAGTGTTAAAGTGATACGATCCTGTTATATCACAGAGATGTTACATAGTGCTAAGGATTTAATATCATTTTAGCTAAAGGCCATAGTGATACGGTGCTAGCGTATTGAAACACGGTGGCACGGAGACAGGATATTCTAAATTCCACGCAACCTTCTGTGTTTGACCTACATAACGACATAGTGTGGCTGTCACACCGATTCAGACCACCAACGCGACTTGACGTCACAGTACTTCACCTGTAGCCAGTGAGTGCCAACTGGGCTGACATCTGCCGCCACGCTTCGCGAGGCCTGCGTGATTTGTATTTTGTGTTTTTCACCCGAAACAACTCTGTTTTTTCACGAAGAGAAATTTTTGCTTCTCTTTATTTTCGCCTTTATCTGTTAAATGAAAATGCTCGACTTCTTCTCTACCTTGATTAATACCCTAATCTACATCTTGCACACTAAGTCAACACGTGAATTTGAGTCAAGCCATTTTCTATGGTACATAACACTTAATGAACCAATGAAGGATACTTACTTGTGGTGATCCTACTATATGGATATATGATCTCCACGCGGTGTCCAAGATCTTATCAAATGAATTGTAGTTCATCCATCTTTTCA
>NC_134796.1:3606428-3611428 GCF_046742065.1 Oratosquilla oratoria | reverse complement strand
CCTGAACTTTGGAATGAGAGCTCCACATTAATGTTAATTGGCTCCTGGCCATCAAGCAAATGAAGTCTCGCCCCTCGAATGTATTCGGCAGTTCGTAAACTCCGGTTGGTGGAGATGATATCCATCCCTACGTCAACTTGCATCCCGCATTATTCATCAGAAACGTTGCAACGCAAAGATCTCCGACACTTAATGAGTATTAGTCTCATCCTTATGATAGAAATTGGGCGACGTTTATCATTATAGTAATTGGAAGGAGAATATCCTTGCATAATCCGTGAAGAGCTTATCCATATAAGAAGTGGAAAAAGTTTATCTTGAGATGAAATGGGAACCTTAAGTATAAGATGACTACAAATAGACTGCAACAGCCCAAGAACTACAATGCAATGCTGAATGATGCTCCCTTAAACAAAATTTGACTGCTAAAAAAGGACCTACAAATGAAAATCTAAAGAATGCCTCATACTATTCATCACAGTAGAGAACTAAACCCTTTCACAACAATCTTTATCTGCTCTGTTCCATAAAGTCCTGATCACACTCCTTTTGTGGCAATCTGGATGGTAGCTATCAAAGTCCAACAGTCTGTATGTGTGTGTGGACGTAAACATGAATTGAACATCGAAGAAAACCAAGACATCTCACTCCTTAGGTTAAGTCCTTTAATTCTTTATGGAACAGAGCAGATAAAGTCTGTTCTTCTGTGGAATCCAAGAAGGCTGAAAGAAAACACCTTTTACAGGTCTTCCGGAACAACGGCTATCCCAGCAGTACTATACAGAAATGGACAAAAGCACGACCCACCGACACCCCAGAACAGAGACCACACATCACACCCAGAGTCACTATCCCCTACATCAAAGGAGCATCTGAGGTTACTGCAAGAGTCTTACGAGACAAAGGAATACAAGTGGCACACAAACCCCGCAACACCTTGCACCGAAATCTCACCAAAGTCAAAGACACCGAAGAACCTACACAACTGGCCGGTGTAGTTTACCGCGTAGGCTGCACGGACTGTGACACGGAATACGTAGGAGAAACACAAAAGAAATTAGCCACTAGAGTACAAGAACACCAACGTGCAGTTAGGCGAGAAGATCCGAAATCGGCCCTGTACAAACACACTGCAGAACACCAACACAGGATTGATTGGGATGGAGTGACAACTCTACACAAAGAAAAGAACAAAAACAAAAGACTATTCTTGGAAGCATGGGAAACTAAGAACAACTGCATAAACAGGTGCATTGATCTCAATCCTATTTATCTAAGAACGAGGAGTAACTCAGGCTAATTCTTTTGTTCTGTTCTCTAGTCTCTTTCTGCTTCTTTTCGACCTGTCGTTTGTTCACCAGTTGGCTTTTGACTGACCTCCTTTCTCGAAGGTGGTCTTCCAGTGCACCTTTTCAACTCCCCGTCCCGTGACTTTTGTCCTCCTTTTCAGTTTTAGTTTACTTCATTTTTCACTTAAGTATCTTTCTTTTTATCTTCTTTGTTCTTTTATTTGTCTGATTGTAATGTAGTCGTTTGTCATTGAGTCCTGTTCCTCCTGTTCCCCCCTTCCTCCTTTGTGGAAATTTGGTCCACTTTCATTTGCGTTTTTGGATTAAGCCCTTTTTTTTTTTTTTTTAGGTTACGTTTTTTTTTTTCTGTCACACTTGCTTTATGTTCACTGCCATTTAAGTTTTAATTTGTTGTTTTTATTTGTTTGTTTGTAAGTTAGTTGTTTATTCTTGGCATTTCTTTACGGAAATTTTGTCCACCTCCATTTGCGTCTCTGTCCTATGTTCTGATGTTTTTATGTTAGTGTTACGTTTGAGGCTTTTTGCTACACTTGTTTTATATTCACAGCCATGTAACTTATTCTATTTGTATTTTTGTAGTGTATTTTGTTTGATTGTAATTTAGTCGTTTGTTCTTGACACTTCATTGCGGACATTTGGTCCACCTACATTTGCATTTCTGTCCTATGGTCTGATGTTTTTTACGGTAGTGTCACGTATTGTTACTTTTGCTACGCTTGTTTTATGTTCACAGTCATGTAACTTTTTATTTGTATTCTATCTTATATATTTTTTGTACCAGTATTTCATTTCTATTGTAATGTATTTATTATTGTAATGAGGTATGCTTTGTACATTTGATTGAGAGGGTGAACCTTTCCCAGGCTTACCACTTCGACGATAAGGAGTTCACAATCTTGTAACCAGTATACCCCCTGAAGACGATTCCTGGACGGGAATCGAAACGTCGGGCACATAAACCCTGCAATTGAGTCTGGTGTTTACAGTTTTCCAATATATATATATATATATATATATATATATATATATATACATATGTGATTGTGTGGGTGGATAGGTGGGTGTGGGTGTGGGTGTGGGCGTGGGTGTGGGTGTGGTGGGTGTGGGTGTGGGCGTGGGTGTGGGTGTGGGTGTGGGTGCGGGTAGGTGGATGTTTGTGTGTGTATGGTTGAGTTGTCTACTCATCTAGCCAAACTTCATTCGGTATCGATGTATAAACAGTTCTTGCTTCTCGATTTAGTTATAGAACTCTCGCCTAACTGTCAGACATCTACAGCACAATTTAGTTATATGGAAAAATTGTGACAATAAGTACATAACATATAGATCCGGACAGCAAATCAGGGGACAAGACCCGTAGCTCCACCCGCTGGGTAACACTGAGATGTAAAAACTTTGAAGTAGTAATGATGAATTAGTCTGGGTTTTGTCTGTTCATTGTGGAATTTTGTCCTTTTATGTGGAGCGTTTCTAGGATGAGGAGGTGCTTCAAGTTCGATTCCCTCTGTAGGATGATAGTGCCTTCTTTCAGACCCTTTCTTGTTACCGGGGATTGATGTGTATTGATGTGGTGTTGTTTGATAGCTCCGTTAGAGAGGTGATGGGTGAAGCTCCTTAATAATTTTGTTGTAGTCACACATATCAGTAAATCAGTCTTACACAAAATGACTTGATAAAGTTAGATTATACACATTTGAACAATAGAGTACAAAGAACCCTTGTTTACAAGACCATCGTGATCCTTGTCTTGCTGCAGGGACGTGAGATAATTCATTGACCCCACCAGATTACAAAATGTTGCAAATAAACCTATTAACATATAGTCCAGTACAATGTTATGATTCATTAAGAATTGAAAAAACGAGTGAACTCTATAAAACAACATTCACATATTGTGGAACAAGGTGATGTATGCCAATATTACAGAATAAAAGTATATTAAGTAAAAAAAAATATTCAAACTTGAAAACAATATTGCGGACATATGAACATGGGCCATGGTATATGACATTTATGTAAACATATCATTTGTTTTTATTGCGGCAATCCAGCCTTGTTTATGAAAAATTTGTCTGTTATAAGAGGACAACCGGTTGTAGAAATTTATTGAACACATAACAGCTACAGCTACAGATATATTTTCATAGTTCTGTCTTATCATGGGTAATTGTTTTCTTGAATACCTTTAACGACAAATTGCCCTTATACTATCGTGATGCATCACTGTGTCGATCATGTGCAAAAAGAGTAAAGTCTCAACAAGACTGTGATAAGACAAGTAACTTACCTTATCATCCAACAGCAGTCGAGGTAGCATGGTTTTGCCACGTTTTAACAAGTGTCGACCCTGCTCACAAAAGTGTCTCCGAAGATGAACTTAAGTACGTCTTAAGTGTTGGTAAATACCTTCCAGGAGAAGATGGTTGTAAGTAGATTGTTTGTGACACAACTGGCGGACAAATGTATAAGCACTTCTGCGTTACCTATACCCACAATGCTAAGTCCTTTCGACAGTGTTCCATACTGCAGAAACTACTCCTAACATCAGATTGTTGTTGAAGCACATCCCCTTGCACTTGTAGAATTAATATTATAATAAAAAGAACTGAAGCATTTCATAAAAAAGGACGAAAACATTTGCTAAAAAAAACGGAAGCTTTTGGTAAAAAGAACGGAAATTGGTGATAAAAAGGACGAAAGCATTTCATAAAATGTATTAATATTATTCTGTATGTTGGACACAGTACTGATGAAAAATAAGAGAAAGAATTTGTTAAAGAAAGAAAGCACTTGATGAAGCATTACGTGAGAAATAAATGGCAAAAGTAATAAATAAATGTATAGATAAATTGATCAAATAAAACGATAGCATGTGATATGGAGATGTAAGATAACAAGAGCAATGTGTTATAAAGAAAGTTAGTCCCTCCGCATCTTAAGTGATTCGTTTCTGGCCTCATCGGAAATTCTGGGAAGAAGGCGAGGCTTCAATAAGATTTGAATACAAAGTTCCAAACGAAATCAAGATAACGAGAAGCTTCGAAACGTTACCATAATTTTTTTTTTTTTTTTCAGAGGGGAGGCGAAACGGACAAAAAGAAATGCGTTGTGACGATAATTCTCAGGTGTTTGTTTTTTTATTATTTATTCAGCTCAAGGTTTCCACATGGACCTGGATAAATCCATTATGGGACACGTTTTTAAACGCGATACGCTCCCAGCACCCTCAATCATATTACAGTATCATATAAGCACTTCACAGAAATATTTTTTCCGTCCACGTGTCTATTGACTTTGTCAAATATTCAGTAAATGGTTTTCCACCGCGCAAAAGGTCAGTCGCATTAATTACAATTTGGTTAAGCTGAGATGCAATTACGAGAATATTCCCAAATGCCAATTTTCCACAAAGATTAACCATGGGTAAGAATGATTATCGATATCGCGTTTTAATTGTGGCCCCCAAAGGATTCATGGCGATCTATTTTGTCACTCTATTCCGGTATTTTTTCACAGTATCATATAAATTTTGTAATGGCCGACAATGTATTGAAAAGGGACAGAGCAACACAAAAGCAGTTATCTGTCTGTCATCCGCCAATGTATTAATCAATGAGTCTATCAGTCCACCAGACAATCCATCAGTTGATCAAACCCTAAGAGAGTCTACCAGTCCACCAGACAGTCCAT
>NC_134796.1:3591428-3601428 GCF_046742065.1 Oratosquilla oratoria | reverse complement strand
GTGCTGAGAGATTGTGGTCACAATGGACCTGTCCTAATTCTCCCCTAGTGTGCTTCTTTTGTATATATAATGTCACTGTTTCCTTACTCTGTACCTTTGAAAATGTCTTAAATAGACGAAAACGTTCGGTCACTTTTCATTTTATTTTCCAAGTGGTTTTATTACACATCTGGTGAATTATGTGTTTTTGTGATTTATTCGCATATATATGTATATATATATATGTAAATATGTATATATATATATATATGTGTGTGTGTGTGTGTGTGTGTGTGTGTATATATATACATATATATATATATATATGTATATACATATATATACATATACATATACATACATACATATACCAAGGCTTTTTCCCCCTTCCAAGGGAGGTAGCCAAAAAGGGAAAGGCATAAAAACACTCCCACCCATTTCATCCCTAAATACACTCCACACCCCTCCCACCCTTCCTCTCATCTGAGCACCTCCTGGATGACGGGTCATCCCTGCACCCTGCCCACCGCCCTGGGTCAGAAGCAGTGTCGCAAGACACAGTACATCCACAGCAAGGCCGCTTCATTTAATCGGCGACCCCCCCTCTCCGTCCCCCTTTGCATATAAGGAGAGGACGGGGAGAAATCCCTTCGGGCTGCGTCAAAATTTACTCACACATACTACACCACCCCCCACCCCCCCGCCCATTCCTCCTCATGCAGTCACAACATCATCCATATACAACCATTCTCCACTCACCTTTGTCTTCCGTCCTCTCCCTTCCTTCCTCAACAGACATTCCCCTCTTCCCCAAAGCCCCCTTCACCCCATCCATCCACCTCATCCTAGGACGTCCCCTCATGTTCACTCCCTCCACATCTGCCTTCCATACCTCTTTTACTAGTCTTTCTTCACTCATTCTTTCCATGTGTCCAAACCATCCTAATATTCTTTCATCAACCCTATCTCCCAAATCCTTTTTCACCCCTGTTCTCCTCCTCACCTCCTCATTTCTCACTCTATCTAGCCTAGTAACCCCCACCATACTTCTCAGACACCTCATCTCAAACACATTCAAACTCCTTCTCTCTTCTTTTCTTATGTTCCACGTTTCTGCCCCATACAGTGCTGTTGGCACAATCACTCCTTCATACAGTCTCCTCTTCGCATCCATTCCCAAATGTCTATTTCTCATTACACTCTTTAAACCACCAAGGCATTTACTCGCTTCTCTCAATCTACATTCTACCTCCACCTTCACTCCACCTTTTCCTGCTACACTTGCACCCAAGTATCTAAAACTATCCACTTCCTCCAGTCGCTCTCCCTTAATGTTCACTTCCAGTCTACTGCCACTTTCACCCCTTGTACATCTCATCACCTTACTTTTACCCACATTTATCTTTAGCTTTCTTCTATCACATACTCTCCCAAACTCTGCCACCAGCTTCCTCAATCCCTCCTCTGACCCTGCCACAAGCGCAGTGTCGTCCGCAAACAACAGCTGGCTCACCTCCCACTTTTCTCCATTTTCTTTAACCATCTCCAATCCCTGACTCACTACCCTAGCATTCACCTCTCGCACCACCCCGTCTGGGGTATTGGCTGCTTGTTATTGTGGCAAAGTAGCATGCAGTCGATACTTTAGGGTCTATATGGGGCGCCCCTACGGACCAGAGCCACACATCATTTTGTCTATGATAGAAGAAATTCTGTTCATAGAGAAATGATGACACTTTTATACTACGACTGTCCCTCCGTTATGCTGTCCCCCAACCCCTTGTTGCTGTCCTGTACCATTTCTCTGAGTATTCTCTTTCTGATTGGGGGGAATTCCCTGTGGTGGGGGAAAAGAATACTGCCACCAAGTTTTCCCACTTGGATCGTAAGAGGCGAGAAGAAAGGGGCAATTTCCTAAAACGAAAAGAAAAGGCATACATATACATACATATATATATGTATGTATATTAGTGCAGCGGATTAGCTAACATATTGTGCACTTTTTGATAAAAGCACCAAATTTGGCACAGAGGTAGACCGATATATTATAAACAAATTTGGATGTGGAGCCATCGGCCAACTGACCCCTGGCGACCGTGGCGGCCATTTTCCAAAATGGCCGCCAGCGGACTCCCGAAAAACGAAAGAAGTTAGATAAAGTTTGCTGCTGAAGGTTTTAGTGAATGTTTATTGAATGGTTTTTAATCAAAACATGCCAGATAGTTATTAAGTCATATTTTAGGAGATGCTCCTATATTATTTTACATATTTATCCTGATTACAGATGAAATGGCGACAGGCAAACCCATAATCAAACAATACTAACATTACTAACACTACTGCATATAATCATCATGTTAATTAACGCATCAGTAATGCCGAAAAGTTCACTGTTATACAGTTCCAGTATACTGCCAAAGTTACGTAAGTTATGCAAAGTTCAGAACCTTCGTCTTCATGCGACTTCAGTTCTGAGAGCACTCCCCGTCGCAAGCACACAGTGGTGTGCATTGCAGACTGGCCTTCTTGCACTTGCACTTTTTCACGCAGCCCTCCTTGCATTTGCAAGAGACGAGCTCCCTACAGATCTTGGATGCTTCGGGTAGCGTTGTCCACAAAGGTTCATACACGCCGCTGGTCTTGTTCCAACCCCAGTCGTTTGGTGATGGCAGTGTTGGTGAAGGAACCAGGGCCTGACCCCAGACATGTCCGCCCTGGTACACTGCTCGTCGGACGTGCTGCTCCAGGGCTGCCCTTGTCGGTGGAATCAGCTGGACGTTGCTTTTCTTTGCAAACAGTTTGCGACGTGCCTTGTCGATATCGGTTGCGGTGCTTGCTCTGTCGTAAAGCAGTATGATGAACCTCTCAATAGTGTGCATGGCGTCTTCATTAATATGATCCGGTGCAGTTGAGAGAAGAGTGAGTGTCTGGGTCAGCTCAGGTAGAGCTGTCCAAACTGCCCATGCTGTCCTCTTTCCATGTCCGGCAAAGCTGGAGACCGTGTCGCAGCCCGTCAAAACATCGGTAGTGCCTGAGCTTTTTCAGGACCCAGCCCGAGCAATTTCATGGGCTGCCAAGAATCGGAAAGTCTTCCCCGTGCCGAAGGACACCCACACTTCTGTTTCTTCATTCTGGGTGCGTGCCAGAGCCACTGCCAGGGCAACCACATCAGTGTCGACTGTGCGGATAAGGATCTTCTTGTGGACATTGTGAGCAGCGTGGGCGGCATGCAACATCATGCGGCTATCGGCCTCCTCGTGGTTGCAAGGAGCCAGGGCTGAAGTATCCAGATGCGGTGGCTTTCTCAAGACATCATCTCCTTTAGTGATGACGAGCTCCTTGTCTGCAAGGTGGAGTGAGTCGTAGAGGACGCCAGAGAGGAAGTTGAACAACTCGGTCTTGTTCTCGTCGACTCTGAGGAAGCTGGCCCCAGTCCCTGGGTATAGTTGCACTACCCACCACTCGTGTTCTAACCCCTTTTCCCCGCTTAGCTCTTGCCGTACCCTTCAACAAGTCTGTAATGTAGCGGTCCCACACCAGATCCAGTCGCGTGGATTGATGAAGTTTTGAGAGTATGTAAGGCACAAAGACTTGCTTGGCATACTCGTTGAAGGTTTTTGCTGTAGCAGGCTTCAGTAACTGGATGATGACTGCTCCATCTAGGACAATGCAGCTGGTTGGAGGAACCTCAGAACGGGGCTGACTGAAGTCTTCTAGACAAGTGAGAAGATCACTCTTTACACCAAGCCGGATGCCACCGCCGTCCGATAGTGCAGGCGGGCAGGCTTGGTTTTCATGTTGGAAGAATTCATCTAGATTCCCATCCCGGTTCTGGCACCCGATATACAGACGAGAGAAGAGGTCCACGTCGTTCTTGAGGGATTTCATTTGCTGCTTGCCCTTTGCCTGAGGTTTTGTAGCAGGCTGACCGAATATTTTGAGCTTGTTTCTGTGGATGGCATCTTCTATGGGTTTCGTTCTCTCCACCAGGCGTTCTCTGACGAATTTGTCAAACTGCTCCTGTCCCAATTTATGTGCACGACGGAGGGCGTCTACAGCTCCAGGTGGCGCGATCTCCTTGGTGTCGAGTACCAGCAGATCTTGACTATCCTCCTCAAATGGATTCCCAAAGTCTTCCATCACTTTGATCATTGACTGTACGTCTTTTAGGAAAGCAGTCTGCACACTCGATGACTGGTCATGATGCTTTGTGTCTTGTGACCGGTCTTGCTTTGAGTCCTGGAACTCTTCGATGAGCCTGGCAACCTCTGGTCCTGCCACCATCCACCGTCGTAGTGCGCTGGGATTGTCAGTCAGGCCTACTGCGCCTCCGTCTCCTTTGATGGCTGCATTGTTCTGGACGAATTTGTATGAAATTTGCACCAGGAATCCGACTGAAGGGATACAATTTAGTTGGAACATTTTAATTGATGTTTGTCAGCATTGTTCATCAAATTTGAATCGGTACCTACACGATCATGAGATTCTAGTCGCCGTTTCATCTGTAATTAGCATAAATATGTAAATTAATATAGGAGCATCTCCTAAAATATGACTTAATAACTATCTGGCATTTTTTTATTAAAACCCATTCAATAAACATTCACTAAAACCTTCAGCAGCAAACTTTATCTAACTTCTTTCGTTTTTCGGAAGTCCGCCGGCGACCATTTTGGAAAATGGCCGCCACGGCCGCCAGGGGTCAGTTGGCCGATGGCTCCACATCCAAATTTGTTTATAATATATCGGTCTACCTCTGTGCCAAATTTGGTGCTTTTATCAAAAAGTGCACAATATGTTGAAATTTCCTAGCTAAACCGCCGCATTATATGTATATGTATATATATATATTTATATATATATATATGTATATATATATATACATATATATATATATATATGTATATATACGCTGTATACGCTGAATATCGAAGGAGATGATAGCAGACACGCTCAACATCGAAGATGATAACATATATAATATATATGTGTATATATACGTATATGTTGTAGTTTATATTCCATTCTGTTGAACTGGTACATAAACTTGAATTACCTTTATAATAATTGTATGTTTTACATGGCCTCACAACACTCTAAGCTACCAAGCCTGAAAAACGATTGGATCAAACAACGTTACCGGCAACCTCTCGGTTTTTCAAGGGTCCTGCTCCATTTGACTTTTTCTCCTATCTACATAGTAGAACAGGTATGACTGTCATGTAGATTCACGAGCTTTCGATCTCCCTTCGGACCTACTCAGCCCTACGACGTTTCAGCTGAGGATCTCCTATTCGTCCATCAAAATCTCTAATTTGAGTCTTTTGACCTAACCTAACCTAACCTAACCTAACCTAACCTCACCTTGTATATATATATATATATATATATATATATATATATATATATATATATATATATATATATATATATATATATATATCCCCATATTGTTCAGTTACTATAAGGTCTAGCATTTCCTGTAAATTTGCTTGAACAATACTTGCCTTCAGTTACACACTGCATAGGGTTTATAAGAATGAAAGAATTACGCTCTCCACTTAACATACTAAATCTGGTCACATATTACAGATTTTATTACCATGTCGTCAAATAATTTTGTTCAATTGAGACAGAACAATTTTATCCAAAATTAATTTTTTGTTTCTCTGATTCCAAATATATTAAATATCTTACGCTGAGATATATTTAGTTCCTTCTTTAAGGCGTAACCTTTGCCCCGCGTGTTTGCAAAGCCAGGACAAGAGGCAATCACCGGTGATATTCTGATAAACAGTCGAGGGGAAAACCAAAATCTCCACGAATGAAAATGTTTCAACTTTGATTTTTTTCATCATTTTCCCATTATTCTTTTATTACCGAAGGCCTTCATTTTTGTTTTTGAATTTCATGTTTCCCAGCCCATAAAAGCAGTCTATGGTCCCGTATATTCTCTACAATTTCTGCGAATAGAATTCAATAAGAGCTTAAATTGTTCCCTTCCACGAGAAATGACTGCTGTATTGAATCAAATGTTATGATTTCAGTTTATGGGAAAAATGTTTGTAAATACAGTGACTAATGAATATATGCAAAAACATATGGATGGGGGCACACACAATTAACAAACACAGAAACACATACACACAATACACACATAACGCACACACATAAAAAATACAAGCTTACAAATGGACGAGTACATGGACAAACATACAAAAAAATACAAACATACATAAATACATACATATAATACATATATACAAACATTACATACATAGATTTCATACATATATATACATTCATACATACATATAGATATGTATACATACATACACACATACATATATACATACATACATGCATACATACACACAATTTGACAATACACACACTCACCCGCATACACACAACCGGTTATGAACAAGTACAGATGTACTTGCAAAGGCACTGGACATACGCACACGCATACACACGCACACGCACACACAAACACACACATACATACACACACACACACACACACACACACACACACACACACACACACACACACACACACACACACACACACACACACACACACACACACACACACACACACACATGCACACACATGTCCATATGCACACACAGACCCTCACAATTATTGTGTATATTTGTGTGTGTGTGTGTGTATGTATGAGTACGTGTGTGTATGTGTCTGCGTGTGTGTGTGTGTGTGTGTGTGTGTGTGTGTGTGTGTGTGTGTGTGTGTGTGTGTGTGTGTGTGTGTGTGTGTGTGTGTGTGTGTGTGTGTGTGTGTGTGTGTGTGTGTGTGTGTGTGTGTGAGTGTGTGTGTGTGTGTGTGTGTTTGTGTGTGTGTGTGTGTGTGTGTAAGTGTGTGTATGAGTATGTGTGTGTTTGTGTGTGTGTACATGAGTTAGAGCGTGTGTGTGAGACGGTGTATATGAGCGTTTTCACTCGTGCACACAAATAAATAAAGCCTGTGTTTGCTTAAGTGTGAAACTAATTGAATTCGAGTATGTACTCGATATTATCGTAAATGCTTATCCCGTTTATTCCATTGGCCCAAAATTACCAGAGCAGTTAACAGTAAACATTAACAGTTAATCGTATATCCATATAAACTCAAATGAATCCGTTTGCTTTTGAAAAATAGGACATAACACAGAATAGGACAAAACGAAACAAAAGAAAGAAGACAAGAAACATGATAAAACAAAAAGGGAACAAAACAAAACAAAACAGGACAATGCAAATTGACAAAACAGGATATAAAAAAAATGCAATATAAAAGCAAACAATATTGCATATAAAATGGTCTGCGTGTTCTCTATTTCAGAGGAGGAAGCCCTGGTATGTAATTAGCGCCAGACTGTCAATCAACCAGTTGATTTGAGGACCAACAAACACACACGAGAGATATATTTTTTTTTCAAATTTATTTACGGATGCGCATGAGGGCTCAGCTAACATATGACTCCCTGCTTTGTATGTCTTTCATCACTCTGCTTTGCCATGGTCCAAAAGGTCTCACTGCAAAACATGTTCTAATATATGAATCAAACCGGACACCAAAACCTGATCTGACATAATCAAAATTATACAAATATCCATCGTTATTGTGGTGATGCATTTTTTGTAGGGATAAATTCTTTATAATATAATCTTTTTATATGAATATGCTAAATGATTGACAAGGAAATATTTCCATAGTTTGGTATATTCTGAGACAAATTAAAGAGACTTTTAGTTCATATGAAGAAAAATATACTGGTATGCGAGGTCCATCACAAGGAACTGGTAAACAGGGATGGAGACGCAAAACAGGAACACAAAGTAAAACTAAAAGATGAATTAGCTGTGAGATATCCCAAAGAGGGACTAACCAGTAGTGTACGTGTCAAAATCACAATTTAATTCAAAATAACTAAATACTGAAGTAGGAAGAAACAAGAACGCCGCAGATTATACTGTAGGATTGAACTTGCTGGTAGAGTTAACTTCAGTATCGCAACCTGGAACTCGCGTAGATATAATATTGCCTCACGTGGAAAGTTGAACAAAAAGTGTAAAAAAGTCTAATGAAATATAAACGTGAAATAAAAATATTCAAACCTCAAGATGGTTTTGGTCATTGCCTTATATTGCTAATAGACCCTTGTGAGTTCTAGATTCTGGTACTGTTGGGTAAAGCTCATTTTACCAAAAGCTGCCACCAGCAAGCTGCCACCGGCAAGAAGAAACGTATACACTTATATACACACTCTAACTCACGTACACACACATTTACACACACACATGTACACATATACTCCGAGTACGCACACACA
Organism: Oratosquilla oratoria; assembly: GCF_046742065.1. NCBI lineage: Eukaryota > Metazoa > Arthropoda > Malacostraca > Stomatopoda > Squillidae > Oratosquilla > Oratosquilla oratoria. The sequence goes on along the minus strand of NC_134796.1, from coordinate 3,593,113 downwards.
AACAAAAAAAAACATGGGTCCATGGAAACATAAACACATGAAATACAATCATATATAAATTCGTAAGAGCAACATTCTGATTATTTCCGAGTTCATGTACTAGTGTTTTGTTTAACCTAAAGCGACGTAGGACATAACGGTAATGCCTATTATTGCAAATGAAAAATAGGGATATGTTATTTGGTAAACACGTACACACACATGCTCGTATTCACACATACACGCGAACACTCGCCAGTCATTGTACCTCGCGCCGTTGGCTTAATCCGAATAAATCAAGGTACACACATACACACACACACACACACACACACACACACACACACACACACACACACACACACACACACACACACACACACACACACACACACACACACACACTCAATCACACACACACACACACTCAATCACACATACGTAACACACAAGCAGAAACACCTACATACACAATGAAACACAAACACACGTACATGTATGTTTCTGCGTGTTTGTAAGCACGCGTGTGTGCGTGTGTACGTTTGGAAGTGTATGTGTATATGCTTTGCGCGGGCACGCGTGTGTGTGTGTGTGTGTGTGTGTGTGTGTGTGTGTGTGTGTGTGTGTGTGTGTGTGTGTGTGTGTGTGTGTGTGTGGGTGTGTGTGTGTGTATTTTCATCTTGGTCTTTGGATCACGTGCTGGACTCGTGATCGACAGCTATTTCCCTCGCGGAAGAGAGCTCAGAGCTCGTAAGACCGATCTATGGGTAATGCTGTTATGTTTGTGTGTGTGTGTGTGTATTCACTTGGTCTTTGGATCACGTGTTGGACTCGTGATCGACAGCTATTTCCCTCCTGGAAGAGAGCTCAGAGCTCGTAGGTCCGATCTATGGGTAATGCTATGACCTTGCACACACACACACACCCAACTCCCCGCCCACGAGAGTTGGAGTAACACCCCTCAGCGCTGCGATACTGATATTATTTCAGCCCCGGGCGAGGGTCGAACCCGGACCTCCGTAGTGGCAGGCCAGAGCTCTAACCACAGCGCCATGAGAGGTGTGTGTGTGTGTGTGTGTGTGTGTGTGTGTGTGTGTGTGTGTGTGTGTGTGTGTGTGTGTGTGTGTGTGTGTGTGTGTGTGTGTGTGTGTGTGTGTGTGTGTGTGTGTGTGTGTGTGTGTGTGTGTGTGTGTGTGTGTGTGTGTGTGTGTGTGTGTGTGTGTGTGTGTGTGTGTGTGTGTGTCTGTATGTGTGTGTGTATGTACTGTGTGCATCTTAAGATTCTTCTGTACAACAGAAAATAAGCTATTTCCCCTCCCTTTCGTTACCCCTGCAATATCGCAAAGTTCCTCTTTTATCATTCCCTCCCATAAGTAAAGAAATTAATTTTTGGTAAACTTCTTATTTTCACATGGCCTCAGTATATCGTCTTTAATTTGCCAAGCAATTATGTTACATAATAGTGATTATCTGTCCGTTATTTATTCCTCCTTTCCCTTGCTTGTTTCTTTCAATTACTGATCTGCATCAATTCAAAAAAGCTAAAGTCATTATATTTGTATACAATTACTAACTAATTTGCGACTTATCTTTATGATAAGAGCAGAGGCTTTAACATAAGGCATTCGATTCTTTACTAACATATCACCTTAACCCTAAGTGCTACGATGAAATGCTCGGTGGCCCTAAAACAATTGAAAGGTAAG
>NC_134796.1:3583928-3586428 GCF_046742065.1 Oratosquilla oratoria | reverse complement strand
TCGGACATAAATAGCTCCAATAGTAGAGTATTTGTGGAAAGTGAGGAATATTGAGATGTAAGAATATGTCCTGAATAGGTATAACACAGAATGTGTTGGTTTTGAGATTCTTTTTGTTCTCTTTTTTGTTATTGTTTTGTAAATTTGTTTATCATTGTTTATGCCAAGGTTTGGGTAACTTTGCGAGAGGCGGCACTCTGATAAAGTTAGAGTCAGGGGATTATATTTAAGGCCCCTTTTCTAACCTTCTCACCATGAGGGGTGGGCAAAATGGCTCCTAAAAAGGGCTGCTCAGCCGTGCCGGCTACTAGCTGGCTCTACTCTCCCTTGGGTTTAGTGCAGGACGATAACTGAGACTGCTCAGTCTGCTGTATAGATTATGACTTGGAGTTTCCGAAGAACACAAATTTCCTATCCCCATCGTCACGTGCTATCGCTGAAAGAATTTTAGTTATTAATGAAAAGAATTAAGTTATTGCTAGACAAGTATTAATTTATTGCTAGAAAAGAATTAAGTTATTGCTAGACAAGAATTAAGTTATTGCTAGAAAAGAATTAAGTTATTGCTAGAAAAGAATTAAGTTATTGCTAGAAAAGAATTAAGTTATTGCTAGACAAGAGTTAAGTTATTGCTAGAAAAGAATTAAGTTATTGCTAGAAAAGAATTAAGTTATTGCTAGACAAGAATTAAGGTATTGCTAGAAAAGAATTAAGTTATTGCTAGGCAAGAATTAAGTTATTGCTAGAAAAGAATTAAGTTATTGCTAGACAAGAATTAAGTTATTGCTAGAAAAGAACTAAGTTATTGCTAGACAAGAATTAAGTTATTGCTAGAAAAGAATTAAGTTATTGCTAGACAAGAATTAAGTTATTGCTAGACAAGAATTAAGTTATTGCTAGACAAGAATTAAGTTATTGCTAGAAAAGAATTAAGTTATTGCTAGACAAGAATTAATTTATTGCTAGAAAAGAATTAAGTTATTGCTAGACAAGAATTAAGTTATTGCTAGAAAAGAATTAAGTTATTGCTAGACAAGAATTAAGTTATTGCTAGAAAAGAACTAAGTTATTGCTAGACAAGAATTAAGTTATTGTTAGAAAAGAATTGCGTTATTGCTAGACAATGGAAGGAGAGCTTGAGTGATTGAATATATTGTGAGTATGTGTCCCTGCCTCACAAACAGTTTCAATCCCTGATGGAGAGGTGAGCCCACAGGGCACCACATGGAGGTGGTAAATCAATACTTAGTAAGCCTCCATAAACGTCCTGTTTCTGGCTCCTGTTTTGAGAACTTGCCAGCCTTGAGCTAGATAGAAAACAAGACTTTGACATGCGTAACATGTACAAGACAACTGAAGAAGACAAACTTGTCCTCCTATAAACAGAGGCTAATATAGTTCTATTATCATTAAAGAGAAGGGTTGACCGTGCCTATGGTACTGCATGGAGTAGAAACTTGGAGTTTAGAGGAGGTAGAAAGGAGAAATTTATATGTGTTTGAGATGAAAAGTTTTAGAAGTATTGTGGGGGGATGCAAGGATAGATAACAAGGAAAGCAGGGCTGGAAAGGGAGTTGGCAGATGGGGCTAGTGAAAGAATACTAAGATGGTTTATGTACATGGAAAGAATAAATGAGGAAAGACAATCAAAAAGGATGTGGAAGGAGTGAGGCAAGAATATAATCGATGCAGAAATAATCTATTATGATATATATACATATACATACATATACATACACATACACATATATATAAATATGTATTTACATGCATATATATGCATATACATACATATATGCATATGTAATCAAACGTTGCCTCGAGTTTCACTAAGTGGTAAACCCGCGGCCCCACAGTGGGTAACAACGGTCCTCGGAACCTACCACAGACCTCTCTGCGAAGAAACTTTAGAATCTTGTACGTGTTGTATCAAATGTGGGACTATTTCTATGTCATTAGCTGAAGGTTGTTAGGAGAGAAGAGCAGTCCCTGTGTTTAATTTGATGCCGATCGGTTTTGACGTCATTTTCACGTAAATCTCGACTCCGCATGTAGACATTGAAAGACTTGGAGGAAGACTTTATGTGCTTTCTGCATGGGGTGATGGGTTTTGCCCATTTTACATGAACACCACGTACAAGTACACGACAGTGGTCACCATCCTGTCCATACACTATAGAAGAGAACTGAAGAAAAACAGTTTTCCACGTAGAGTTTTGGACACTTGGAACAAACTGGATAATGAAATAGTATGCGCAAAAACCATTCATGAGTTTAAAAGCAAACTAGACACTGCGAGATACAATAGCGGGACACCACGAGCATAGCTCCCCTTCCCGCAAAATACAACTAGGTACAACTAGGTAAATACATATATTCATGCATAAGCATATATGTGCAAATATTCATACATGTGTGATGAGCTCCACTCTTTTATCAAAACCTTTCTTTATCACTTATTCACTATTATCATCTCCATTCAATCATTATTTAATCAAAG
>NC_134796.1:3556428-3573928 GCF_046742065.1 Oratosquilla oratoria | reverse complement strand
AGGCCTTAATGTGTGAAGTGAATATATGATTTGACTTGGCCACTTCCCTATAACGAGGACAGATATTTTTTTTTTTTTTTTTTTTTTTTTTTAATGACTATCCAAACCTCAAGTCTGCGAGCAATTGAAACTCCAAAACGCCCAAGAACGTGGTTGGGAGAGACGTTTATATCAGGAGAGTGAGGAGGCTTAGTACAGGGCAGGTTTAATTAATGAGATGCGGGCAAGCCTGTTGCACCGTTGCCCTAGCAACGTATACTACAACTCTAGTGATGAATTACTGAGGCATGATATTGTGGCAGGGTTCTATGGGGATTGCCGGGTGACATATCACACTTGTGCCCTCACAAATTTCTATCATTATTGCACTGCGTAATTATCTTAGCATCACTGACAGTGATTTCTCCATCTTATACAGGATGGTGGAAGTGCTGATGGTGGTAGTGTTTGATTACTTGTTGAGGCAGAATGTCGTATGATCAATGTAGGTTGAATTGTGGGGTGACCAATCCCCACTGGTGTAGTTGTATACATACACTACATTGGCTTTGGACGTAACCCCAGAACTACCAGACAAATTGCTCTTCATTTTAACGTAAAATGAAAGATGACTTGTATAACATCATGACTTTCATTACACCAAATTCAGCGAAGGGCTTACAGTTCATATAAACTCCTTCATTAATCTCTCATCCTTACGAAAGGAGTTGCTAAAGGTGGTCTGGTAAAATTTTGATGGTATTTGCATTACCCGGATTCAGGACAGAAACATTTGGCACTAACAAGTTACTTGCTACCTTAGCAAAGTTGGTGTTTGAGTACCCAGAATTAACTAGCAAGTGTTGCAGATCAGTATAAAGTAATTACAGTGAGGGATTAAATAGAAATTGCCCTCTGAAGATAGCCCCCACTGACACCTAACTTGTATGTATGGATATGATTTCCTTCCCTGTTCGAGAATTCACCTACACTAGTGGGGATTGTGGTAAACGCTGGTGAAAAAAAACTATCCAAGACAGCATCGACCATAACATTCAAGAAAGGGAACCTGTTGTTGAAGTTTAGCCTCACCGTAAACGTACTGGCCAAAAGGAATTCAGATGGAGAACCTATAGCAACATTTTTTTTCCCTCCTGTGGACACCTGAAATAGGCTTCTGTGGTACAGGCTAGAAGCATCTATTTCATGATATTCTTAAATATTCTGAGGGGTGATATCTCGGAGTGACAGTAAATTTATGCTAACTGTCCTTTCCACTGGGACATACGTGAATAAACTATGAGTGTCGAAAGAAGCCATGATGCCTGTGTTTCCTACATATTAGAACGTCTTAGAATGTCAATTAACTCATTCGTAGATCTTAAGGAAGAGAGAGTAGAGATATCTACTTAATCAAAGCGTATAACAAAGGGTATAGTTGGGAACAAGGGTTTGAGAGATAATGGGTCTTAAAAGATTACCTTCATTCTAGGATTCTATATTACCAAGAAAATAACCTTGGACAAACTCACCCATCAAATCAAAACCCAAGAAAACATATCTATACCACATGTGAATGTATACATATTTACATATGTATCCATACGCGTATATGTATACATACACATATATGTACACGCGTATGCATACATATACTGTACATACTCATATACATATACATTATGTGTGTAAATATTATAAGATATTCATACACGTATATGTATACATACACATAAATGTACACACGTATGCATACATATACTGTACATACTCATATACATATACATTATCTGTGTAAATATCATAAGATATTCATACACGTATATGTATACATACACATATATGTACACACGTATGCATACATATACTGTACATACTCATATACATATACATTATGTGTGTAAATATTATAAATTTGTGGTACATTAGTAATGAAACTGCAATAAAATCTAGCAAACCTGAGCGAAATTGCGAGAAATTGAAAAGTCAGCAGACATGTTTGGGAGCCACAGATGTGCTGCACTGCAACAAAAGTGTTTGCTCTACTGTGGTTAATGTCTATTGAACATCATTTGAGGTCAAATAGCGGCAGCAGGGACGCGCGGTTCAGGTATGACAGTGTATTGAACATAACGAAGCCACATATTGCGGGTTATTGAGATTCGAATTTATCTTTCAACAACGTACCAAAACAGACATCCAAATTTGACCTACAACATATCAGCATTATGGAAATATATATATATATATATATATATATACATATATATATATATATATATATATATATATGTATGTATATATACATATATATATATGCATATATGTGTATGTATATATATATACACATATATACATATATATATACATATATATATATATATATAGATAGATAGATAGATAGATACATATGTATCTATGTTGCCAAAATTATTCGTAAGCATATACCGTGTTTCATTAATGGGAATGTAAGATATTTCTATATATATCATATAATCAAAATCATATTTTGTCAAACATATTCGTACAATAACAACACAATGTATAGATGCAATATTCTGACATGCCGTAGGTCCGTAATTGCATTCACGTCTAGGTTTCATCTCTGGTGTGTGACTACTACATTCCACAGCCTGATGACCACATCTGACAAAGCCGACGGTTTCGGCAGCAGTCAGCCATCTCCTGTAACTGTATAAGAAAGATGTGATGATAGTGTGACAAAGGAGTGGAAGGCGGGTGATATCGGGCCACGTGTAGGCCTTATGGTCTCTTGCAGTCTCCTTCATTCTTATGTTCTTGTATTCTTCATTGTTCAAATGTAATAAGAGCGTCAAGTGTCAGAGGAACAAGTAATGTCTGAACATAGGGAAAGTGTAGCAAAGGTCGTGAACCAATTTGTGATCAAGAATGATTTTCATGCATTCATTAAAAAGTAAAATTTTTGGTTCATAACGAAATTCGCTTCAAAATTATTAGAAATAATGATAATTAATGAGAAGATCAGTAGATTAATATAATATTACATGAATGAAGGAATGGCTCAGACAACCAAGTGATCAGTCAATCAATAAAATCGAGCAATTACATATTTGAGTGAGTAATCTGAAAAAACACATTGAATCGTGAAAGATAGTATATGTAATATAAATAGATGCATCAAATCATTAACTCCTAGGTTAGTAAATAAATAGATATAAAAACTTAGCCAACAAAGAAGGAATAAAAGTTAATTGCTTTATTCAAATATACATTTGGTTGAATTAAAAAAAAAACACTGTTAAACAAGCAATTACTTGTGCTGAAAATTTATATCAAACGTTACAGAAGTATATTTACTCATGGAAAGGGTACAAGTTATATCATGAGATTTTTTCCAGCACAAGACCAAAATTGTATAAAAATAAAATGCACAAAATAGCAATAAAACAAGCCAAGAGATATTCAAATGAATATAGCGGTCACGATAGATGAGATGACAGTACGATAATATATGCTTCTAGAAACAAGTGGTGTATTGTGTGTAGCGTGTTTTACATATTTTATGAAGTTTGCGTGTTTCATGAGAATTGTTTAGTGCGTTTAGTGTGTTAATTATGTGCTGTACGATGTTCTTGATTGTGATATACAAAATGAAAGCTACGCTCGTGAGGTCTTCGATTTGTTCTTCAATCCACAAATATTTGTTTTAAATTCATCCATATTGCCTTGGTGCACCACGACTCCCTTCGGTTTATTCAACAAATCAAAACATCTGCGTCGAAAGCAATTTCTTGACATCTTGTTAACTTTCTCCTTCTCAATTTCTTTCTGTGTCCTCTTGTTCGCCTTTCATCCTATACCAGGTCCTTCTTGTCAGCCATGTCCATTCCCTTCATAGTTCTAACAACGGCAATTATGTATCCCTCTATCTTCTTCAGATCATAGAGGCCTTCCTCGAACAATATTTTGGCTGGAGACCATTCTGGCCTGGTTGCTGCCCTTTGTATTTTTTCGTGTGCATGTGGGTATGTATATATATACATATATATATATATATATATATATATATATATATATATATATATATATATATATATATATATATATATATATATATACACACACGTGTGTGTGTGTGTGTGTGTGTGTGTGTGTGTGTGTGTGTGTGTGTGTGTGTGTGTGTGTGTGTGTGTGTGTGTGTGTGTGTGTGTGTGTGTGTGTGTGTGTGTGTGTGTGTGTGTGTGTGTGAGTGTGTGTGTGTGTGTGTGTGTGTGTGTGTGTGTGTGTGTGTGTGTGTGTGTGTGTGTGTGTGCGTGTGCGTGTGTTTGTGTGCCATTTATAGACAACAACACAGTTTTTCCCCACACACTGAGACGCCCATGGGCTATTGACGGCTTCTGTGGGATTATGGGTTTCCAGCCAATAAAACTCGACACAACAATTGTTATGAATATTATTATGTCTACTGGTCGTGGCCCACCTGTCGTCGTGCTATGGTGTCCGCCCTCTACTCTTCATTTCTCTGACGCAATTCTGGGCAAGGACCGTGAAGGGGTATTTGCTAGAGGCCGATGTGAAGAAGAAGAATTAAGAAGAGGAATAGGATGAAAAAAGGGAACATAATATAAACATAAGAACATAAGAATGAAGGAGACTGCAAGAGACCACAAGGCCTACACTAGGTAGCTCATTACCCATCACCACCTGTCATCCCCATCCATAAAGATGTCTAATCGTTTCTTAAAACAAATTATAGTTTCAGCGCTTACTACATGGTTACTAAGTTTATCCCATTCGTCGACCACCCTATTGGTAAACCAATTCTTGCCTTTTTCCTTCTTAAATCTAAATTTGTCCAGTTTAAATCCATTACTGCGAGTCCTTTTATGCATCACCCTTGTTAAAGCCTTTGATCCACTTGAGCACCTCTATTAGATCCCCCCGCACTCTGCGTCTTTCCAGAGAGTGTAAGTTAAGGTGCCTAAGCCTCTTTTCGTAAGGCAAATTTCTGGGTCCATGTATCATTTTGGTCATTCTTCTCTGTACTGGTTCTAGTGAATTGATGTCCATTCTATAGGACGGAGACTAAAACTGTACCGCATAGGCAAGGATGGGTCTAACTATCGCTAGATAGAGTTTCGTAATTACCTCTGCACTTCTATTTATTACCGTCCTAGTAATGAAATCTAATGTTCTGTTAGCTTTGTTCCTAGCGCTAATGCACTGTTTCTTGGTTTTAAGGTCCGGGCTCACTAGAACTCCCAAGTCTCTCTCGCACTCAGTTTTCTCTAAAAGCGTGTTATCTAAGCTGTATCTATTTTCGGGGTTGTGTAGCCCTACGTTTAACACGCTACACTTAGAGATATTGAAGTTCATTTACCATTTCACCGACCATGTGAACAATTTGTTAAGATCATCCTGCAGAATCTCTGCGTCGTCTCTTGACCTAATTAGGCGTCCTATTTTAGTGTCGTCCGCAAACTTAATAACATCACTATTCATTTCGTCGTCTAAGTAGTTTATGTACATAATGAACAACAAGGGACCCAAAACCGAGCCCTGGGGGACCCCACCTAGATTTTACTCCATTTATGGTGACCCGCAATTTTCTGTTACTAGTCCAAGCTCTAATTCATTCTAACACCTTTCCTCCTACGACATGGACTTTGATTTCATCTAGTAGTTTCTGGTGTGGCACCTTGTCGAACGCTTTGCTAAAGTCAAGGTAAATAACATCGTAATTACCATTGTTACCTGACGCCTTATATACTTTAGTGTGAAAGGATAGAAGATTAGTCACACATGACTTACGCTTGGAGAAACCATGCTGTGTATCACGAATTAAATTACCGTAAAAGCAATCCCAGTTGTCGACAAATGCCCATCCATTGGCCTTACAATGTTTTGCCAACCTGCTATTCATTGCAATAGCTATGGAATGCCACATGCCTCCAACTATTTGCATCGGAAGGATTCCACATACAACAGGAACACCTCCCTTATTCCTAGTCTTGTTTAGCGCATCCCGGAACCGCACAAACAATTCCTTACTATCTAACTTACCTATATCATTGCCCCCAACACTTAAACAAACGACAGGGTCCTTACCTTCCCCTACTAAATACTCTTCAATCCTATCTCTAACATCTCCTATTCCCGCGCCGGGGAAACACACCAGCGTCCTATGTTTCCTACCTTTATCACAGAAAGCCCTGTCTAAGTATTTCACTTTACTGTCTCCTACAACCAAAATCTTACCTGTGGGCAGGGATCCAGCGTCTGCCCTTCCCTTCTTTTCTTGAATTTTCTTTGTTTCTTCTTCCTGTAGACCCGTTAATGATTGAAACGAGTTCTTGCAATCGAGCGGGCCTGGTGAGGACTTTTTTCCAACTCTCCACGTCTTATTTGTCACCGTTTTCCATCCAGGCTCCAAACTAGTTTTGTCTTCCGTATTTTGGACCTCCAAGCGGAGAACTCGATTCTCCTCTTTAAGGCACTTTACAGAATCCTATAAGGCTTCAATTCTACTAAGTAGAGATTGTACGTCATCGGCGCTGAACACGGTAACACCACCACTCGCCATATCACTATTTGAAGCAGCAACCCAGGATTAGGAGAAGGGTGATTGGATATGGAGGGATGAACAGGATTAGGATTGGGGTTGGGATTAGGATTATGAAAATGATTAGGATTAGGAATAGAATAAGGTTTGGAAAGAAGAAGGTGTATGGAAGGAGGAGAATGAGAGGGATAAGGAAGAGGAGGAGGAGGAGGAGAGGGGCAAAGAGAAGTAAGAGCAAGACTAGGGGAGGTGGAAGGAGGAGGGGGAGGAAGGAGAAGTGTGAGTAGGAAAAGCTAAAGTAGGAATAAGAAGAGGAGGAGGAAATAGGGTTCTATGCTCAGTGGCAATAGTCCCCTTTCATACACGACTATCATCAAATTTTCCCACAGACTTCTCTTCCTCTCCCACAAGAACCGATCCCACTCTAGTGGGTGGTCTGACTTAAGTAATCCATAGGAGGAATAGGAGAAGATACATCACGCTGTTGAAAATGTCAGCTGTCTACTACGAAAAAGTTGGGTCGATGCGTTTGGCCTTGATATAACAAAGTTCCTTCGGTGCCAAAGCTCGTTGAAGAGTAACCGTGGTGAGTTGTGAAGTTTTCATTGCGGTCAAGGGGTGGACCCCAGCTTGAAGGAATTTTTGACCACTCGGGACACCATTATGGCTTTGACGATCCCAAATGAATAAGATCCCTTCATCTTTGCCTTAGTGCACCACGAGATAGGAGGAATAACAGAAACGACCTAAAGACTGAAATTGCGAAGGACAGAGCAGTCAAAATGCAAATGAAGGGAATTTGTTTGTATATGTGTGTGTGCAATGCGACTGATACGTAAAACAAACTAGAGATAATTAAATACGAAAACAAATGAAGGGGGAGACAGAATAAAGTAAATACAGGAGTTGATAAACGCGGAAAAAATATACTAAAGACTATATTTTTATGCCGCCCTGTTTTGTCCACTTCTTGGAAGTAAGCGAACCCAAATTCGATCCCGGTGACTCTCACTTGCCCTGGCTGCCTTGATACAGAGGAATGAGACGATACCTTCGTTCGCATTTAAACATCTACTACTTTAAGTTCCTCATCGAAAGCGGCATCTACCAACAAGTGATGTCGGTTGTCCCCGAGTAGCTAGTGTATAGACGCACATACGGTATATACATGTATAAGTCTATCCGTTGTTCCTAGTCTCACATATAGAAGACAGGCGGCCTTTAATTAACTGGTGGTTGCATCTGGGGCGGTTTGAATCTGTGGCCAAGCCTATTGTGTGTTAGTATTGAATCAATGGTGAATGGTGTCCTGAATACAAGAGAGCCAGTATGGTTCTTACCTAATGTAGGAGGGTCTTTTACTGGGGCTAATGTCTCGGGGGTGCTGGTAGAGTATTGCATTTAGTGATCTGTCTTGAAGGTCTTCTTTAGTGATATAAGTACGGATGTGTTTTTGCGTGGATGTATTGAGTGCTACAGGTGGTAGGTGGCTATTCAAGACCAATGAAAAAATCGTTCAAGACATAATCCTAAAGAACGTCTGATACTAACACATCACTCGCGAAGTATTAAAAGAATTGGAAAGCGTCGAAAATATTACTAAGAAATTATACTTCTAAACCAACATCACCTCTCCAAGAAATTCACGTCATCCACAGCTTCATCATTAAAAACTGTGAGCCTCATTCATACATCGTAATGACGAAGATAGCTTTCAAAGCGGTTAACTTGCCACATACAGAGAAAAACCATAAAGAACCACGAAAACACTAGTATAAAATTTTCTTTTCCGTTAGAATTTGGAAGTAACAACAATACTACACAGAGAAGGAGACCCGCGCCGACCCTTACTCCAAGAAGTCATCTAAATTGCAAATGTAAAGCCATCCATGAACACCCACGTAACAGACCTGCAAGTTCACCCGTCTCAGAGACGCACAAGACCTTACGTCACGATTACTCATATCATTAGCTAAAGTGCAGCCAAAAAGGAATGTCACTTTCAATAGCGAATCACATCACCGACCAATCATATGACAGCAAAGCAATATATATATACACGAGACACGCAAGCTCAACACATTAAGTCTAAAAATGGTCTCACGCGAAAGCCAACACACTGCAGCAACATACGGACAATTACTTGGCAATTCACCTCTACATGTACGGATATAAACTAGAGAAATAAAAGATATTCATGAAAACTAAACAATTCAGAAACAACAGTCACATTCAACCTGGGCTGTCTACAAGAAATTATTACTAATGGTTGAACTAACACACACACACACACACACACACACACATATTATATATGTATATATGTATATATATATATATGACTAGATAAACACCATATGAGGACGGAGCCTTTATTTGTACGACGTTTCGCTTATTACAGCTTTTTCAAGTACAAGTTGAGATGCAAATGCTTGAGATTAAATAAGGGGAAAGGAGGGAACGGGGAGAGAAAAAGGGGGGGGGAAGGAAGAGGAGGAGGAGGAGGAGGAGGAGGAGGGTGGGGGGATTGGACACTGGGAAAGGATGAGAATGCTGGCCCAAACGTCCGTGAGCGAAATGTCCACAAAGGGTGGTTTAAGTATTTAATATTTTGCTGGCCATGGGTATTAGGGGAATAATACCCATGGCCAGCAAAATATTAAATACTTAAACCACCCTTTGTGGACATTTCGCTCACGGACGTTTGGGCCAGCATTCTCATCCTTTCCCAGTGCCCTATCCCCCCACCCTCCTCCTCTTCCTTCCCCCCCCCTTTTTCTCTCCCCGTTCCCTCCTTTCCCCTTATTTAATCTCAAGCATTTGTATCTCAACTTGTACTTGAAAAAGCTGTAATAAGCGAAACGTCGTACAAATAAAGGCTCCGTCCTCATATGGTGTTTATCTAGTCAATCTTGTCGGCAGACTGCCACTTTTAAGCATATATATATATATATATACACATTATATATATTTGTGTGTATATATATATTTATATATATATGAATGTATATATATATGAATGTATATATATATATGTATATATATACATATATATACATATATATATATATATATATATATGTACAGCACTGAACGGGTTCCAGTGATTAGAGATATATTCTAACAACCACAATGCACTTTAATTCTAAGCCATCGACATCGGGAGACCCAATGGGGCCACATGCATAAATTGAAATGTGGTACTGCCGAGGACTCGAACTCAGCAATCGCATGATAAGTGCCGTAGTAACTAGCCAACTACGCTATCAAGAGAGATATAAATTGAGCGCAAGTTTTCTTATATATTTGTATGCTCGAGTTACATACATTTACATGAAATTTTGCGTTCAACCCATCTCCACTATGATAGTACAATTGGAAGTATACAAACGCGGGAAAGTATTTGTACAACACTCTAATCACTGAGACCCATTCAGTATTGTACAAATACTTTACCGCGTTTGTATACTTCCAATTGTACTATCATAGTGTGTCTCATTATATGTTGGCCTCTGAGAAATATTTTCGTTATTTCGGATGGTAGTGCTTCCATGGAGCAAAGATAGTACATGCCGTACCTGGTATAGTTTACATGACCAGAGGCAGAAAGATAAGGTAGCATTTGGGTTATCGCCCAGAGTTGAGGGAGCCAATCAGATTCACGCTCTGCACGCTTCTATGGAGCGAAGACAGTACATGTCGTACCTGGTATAGTTTACATGATCAGAGGCAAAAAGATAAGGAAGCATTTAGGTTATTGCCCAGAGTTGAAGGGGCCAATCAGATTCACGCTCTGCACGCGTGAAGGACATCATGAGGAGCAATGGCCGGATGAAGCAGTCCAACCATAATTTAGTAGTTTAATTTTTATTTTTATTTCATTTTTACTTATTTATTTGTTTATCTATTTATTGACAAATCCGCCATCCGTGTCTCGAAATCTTCAAACGAATTGATTTCTCTGGTGAGTATCCGGAGAATGTTTTCCACAAGTAGTCTGAATCCTCTCACATTTTGTGGATATCCCTTTCCAGACAGCATTTTCTCCACTCCACCAAAGGTTGACCAACTAGTTTCCAGTAGAATGGATCATCTTGAAGCTATTTTATACTGAATATGAACAACTCAATAAGTTTTGGGTTTACATTTTATTTTTCATTAAAATTTGCTTCCTTGACCTCGAAAACCCTAGAACATATGTATCATATTATAAAATAGGCCAAAAAATAAAGAAATGAGACGTTTAAAGCTTTTGGATTTACATAGTAGTCATCTTGGACGCCATGTTGAATTCCTCAAAATGCCCAAGGATGCCAGCTGGGCATCATCCAGTTTTTTATTCTGTGAAATGTTTTCTACCGAAATCAATCATAACCTGCTTGGGGGATTTTTTACAAGGTTGTTGTTGTTGTTGTTGTCGTTCCCTAGACTTTCTGTCCAAGCAGTCCCGTCTCCCCAAGGAGTGTATGTTGTGTTGTTTCCATGCGTGATTGTGTATAATGCAGTCTTTTACAAGGTTTTCACCTACTGCTGCCGGATTATACCGTATATACAGAATATCATCCATCTCTATTATAACATAGGTCCACCTTTAAGATCTAATGTTTTTCTGTGGGTTGTGAGAAAACCTCATTCAAATTCTTCTTGGCAGCAAACCTCTTTATGAAAGAAGATTCACATGGATTGGACGCATGCTAATGTTTTTCTGTGGGTTGTGAGCAAACCTCGTTCAAAATTTTCTTGGCAGCAAACCTCTTTATGAAGGAAGGTTTACATGGATTGGACGCATACTAATGTTTTTGTTTGGGTTGTGAGCAAACCTCATTCAAATTTTTCTTGGCAGCAAACCTCTTTATGAAAGAAGGTTCACGTGGATTGGACGCATACTAATGTTTTTGTTTGGGTTGTGAGCAAACCTCATTCAAATTTTTCTTGGCAGCAAACCTCTTTATGAAAGAAGGTTCACGTGGATTGGACGCATGTGGTCTAGCCTGGTCCAGAGTAAACCCTTTCTTGCAAGATTTAATGTTTTTCTGTGAGTTGTGAGCAAACCTCATTCAAATTCTTCTTGGCAGCAAACCTCTTTATGAAAGAAGGTTCACGTGGATTGGACGCATGTGGTCTAGCCTGGTCCAGAGTAAACCCTTCCTTGCAAGAGAAATGTACTGCATTAGGGAAGCTTCAGGATAGGCTTCTTGGATCATGAGCAACGAGGAGGAGAATGAGGAGGAAGAAGGTGCGGAGGAGGATGAGGAGGAAGAGGGTGAGCAGGAGGAAGAGGAGGTGGTTGGAGTAAAGGAGGAAGTAGAAGAAAAGGAAGAGGGAGAAGAAAAGGAGGAAGTGCAAGAAAAGGAGGAAGTGGAAAAAAGGAGGAGGTGGAAGAAAAGGAGAAAGTGGAAGAAATGGAGGAGGTGGAAGCAAGGGAAAAGGTGGAAAAAAGGAGGAAGTGGAAGAAAAGGAGGAGGTGGAAGAATAGGAAGAGATGGAAGAAAAGAAGGAGTTGGAAGAAAAGGAAGAGATAGAAGAAAAGGAGAAAATGGAAGAAAAGGAGGAGGTGGATGAGAAGGAGGAGTTAAAATAAAAGGAGGAGGTGGATGAGAAGGAAGTATAAGAAAAGGGAGAGGTGGATGAAAAGGAAGAAGTGGAAGAAAAAAGGAGAACGTCGAGGCTGGGTCATGAGGTGGAGGCATAGGGCGACATGGTTGATGAGGACGTGGAAGATGCATAAAAAAAGCGATATGAGGAGAAGGACGTAAAAGAGACGAAGGAAGAAGAGCACTTGGAAGAGAAGAAGAGGGAAGACATGAGGGGGAATAGCGAGAAAGAGGATATAGGAGGAGGAGGATAGGGAGGAGGAAAAGAAGTAGGAGGAGGAAAGGGAGGATGAAGAGGAGAAGGAGGAAGAGCAAAAAGAGAAGCATCAGAAGAAGAAGGAAGAGACAGAATTGTAAGAGGAGGAGAGGAAGAGGCGGAGTATTAGGAGGAGGATCAGAAGGAGGAGGGAGATGAGGAGGAACAACAGCAGTAGCATGATCAGCAGGAGGATGAGGAGTAGAGGAAGAGGAGTAGAAGGACGAGAAAGGGCAAGGTAAGGAGGACAAGAAGTGGAAGGAGAAATAGGAAGTGAAATACGAAGAAGCGAGATGTTGTACGCACTTGCGCAAACATTAGCAAATATCACCATCCCTGTCACCACTACCATCACAAACCATGGCCATTTGCATCATTCATCACAGCCACCATCACAGCCACCATCACCATCACCGCCATTTCCAACGCCGCACCCAAAAAAGATTATCACCACCTTTATCAGCAGCATTTTCAAACAAGGTCATTCCGTGCAAAACCCTCTTAAGTTTTCTCTTTACCTATCTCCTTCCTGTGAAACTGGTCTTCCTTGTTCCTGCAAATGTCCTTATCTCGTCCCTCTCTCCCTCTAGATCTCTCCCCACCTGCTATTTGTTTTTCATCTCGTAGCTGCTGTTGTCCTTATCTAAGGGTCCATTTACAAGCAGCTTGAAACATGACGGGAGTGTCACAGGACTGGTTTGTTTACTTGAAGGGTTTCTCAATAAAGTAGGAAGACGAGGAGGTAAAAGATAGAAAAGTGGAGTGTGGAGGAAGTGGAAACGACCATGACAGTAATAATAACAATAACATTAAAGATCATCATTATGGAAATAACATATAATAAAACATGATAAGAATAATAATGAAATGATTACTAAGCTAATGATGAAAATAACAATCTCTCAATCTATGTATCATGTTTGTTTTTTTTCCTATAAGGGGGGTAGCCAAATAAAAGAATAAAATCACGTACCCAATCCACTCCAATCCACTCCAATCCACCACCCTTCCCTCCCTCTTATCTTAGCTCCTAGTGAATAAAGACTCACCACTTCCCCTGCCCAATATCCTGAGTCAAAAGTAAAGCAACAAGACACAGTACATCCACAGCAAGGCTTCATTTAGTCGGCGACCCCCTTCTCCATCCCTTCACCAAGAAAACAGAGAAGACTGAGCAAAAAACACTTCGACCTGTGTCAAAATATCACTCACACACAACCGCTCCCTAATCCTCCATCCCCGGCCCCTCCCATTCATGCGTCATAGCATCATCTATACACAGCCATTCCCCACTCACCCCTATCTCCTGCCTTCTCCCTTTCTTGCTCAACAGACATTTCCCTCTTGGTCAAAGCCCATTTCACTCCATCCATATATCTCATCCTTGGTCCTCCCTTCCAGATTATTCCATCCACCTCAGCTTTCCACAAATCTTTTACTAATTTTTTATTTATTCTTTCCATGTGTCTAAACCATCCCAATACTCTTCCACCAGCCCTATCTGCCATCTCCTTTTCCACCCCCCTCTCCTCCTCGCCACGTCATTTCTCACTCTATCCATCCTTGTAACCCCTACTATACTTCTAATACATTTCATCTCAAACACATTTAGACTTCTCTTCTCTACCTCTCTTAAAATTCAAGTCTCCGCCACATACAGTGTCGTCGACACAATCCCTCTTTCATATAATCTCCTCTTTTCATCCATTCTCAAATGCCTATTTCTCATGACATTTTTTCTCCCCCAAAGCAATTCCTTGCTTCTCTCAATCTACAATTTACCTCCACCTCCACCCCTCCTTTTCCCAACACATGCGGCCTGAAACTATCCACTTCCTCCAGCCTCTCTCCTTTAAGATTTACTTCCAACTCGCTGCCATCCTCTCCCATTGCATATTTAATCACCTTACATTTACCCACATTTACCTTCAACTTTCTCCTATCGTATACATTTCCAAACTCCGTCACTGATTTCCTTAATACCCATTCTGACTCTGCCATAAGCGCAATGTCATCAGCAAACAACAACTGGTTCATCTCCCATTTCTCTCCTTTTCTAACATCTCCAGTCCCCTACCCATTACTCTTGCATTTACCTCCCGCACCGCCCTATCCATGTACACAATGAACAACCATGGCGACATGACACAACCCTGACACGGTTCCACCTTTACTTCAAGTCACTCGTTATTTCTCTCCTATTCACGTAAAAACTCTTGACTGCTCTTAACAGTTTTCCATCAATCCCATATATCTGTAATACCTTCCATAGTGCCTTCCTGTCTACCCCGTCATAAGAATTTTCCAAATCTATAAAGGCCCTAAAAACATCCTTACCCTTCGCGAAAGTTTTCTCACATATCTGCCTTACCACAGAAATCTGATCTAAGCAGCCCCTACCTTTCCTAAACCTATACTATTCCTCACCAATTACTCCCTCTATTCCTCTCCTATCCTCCTAATCATAACCCTCCCATAAGCCTCCCCAACTACACTCAACAAATAGATCCCTCTGAAACTACTCCAATCACATTTGTTCCTTTCTCCTATGTAAAGCGGAACTATTCAAGCACTCTTCCAGTTCTCGGGCACTGTACCCTCTAGATTTCACTAGTCAGTCCACTATTGCTGTACCTTCCTTCTTTAGACAGTCCGCATGACACCCATCTAACCCAGGTGCCTTAACTGCTCTCATAATTTTCAAAACTCCTTGTACCTCGTCTTTTCTTATATCTCCTATATTTTCCTCTCCCTTCACCGTCATTCCCCTAGTGCCGCCCAATGCTATCACCAATCCCTCCCTATCCTCTTCCACATTCAACAGCTCTCTAAAACATCCCGTCCATTTTCTCCTTGCTGCCTCCTTTTTCATCAACAACTGTCTATCTGTGCCTTTTACCTCTTCTTCTCTGCCTGACTCACCTCCCTTTCCTCTTTTGATTTCCTTCCAAAACATCGTCTTACTTTAAAAAAAATTCTTTCATACTCCTCCCCATTTTACACATACTCTCCTTTTTTGCCTCCTTTATCTTATGTTTTGTTTCTCTTCCTTTTTCTTTGCATCTTCCATATGCTTATCTAGCCCAATTTTTTTAACATTCCTGAATGTTTGCTTCATCTCTTCTAAAATGATAATAGAAATAATAGAAATAATGAAATAATGGAAAATAAAAATAGTAATAATTATCATCAAAAACAAAACCAATAAAAGCAATAAAAACAATTAAACCAATAAAAGCAATGAAAATAATAAAACCAACTACTTTTATAAAAGAAAATAAAACAAAAAACAATAAAAGCAATAAAGGCAATAAAACAATAAAGACAATAAAATAATGAAATAAGAATAATAAACATATTAAACATAATATACGTGATCAAAAATATAGAAATGATGGAAAATGTAAAAATGCTCAGTCTAATATAATAGAAATATATGATAAACAATCAATCATAATGATAAGGATGATAAGGATATGACAATGATAAAGATAGAGATAAGAATGATAATAATAATATATTAATCATGAATACATTACCTTTAAATTGCACACTTCCAATATAATAGAACAGAAAACGTATACATTCATGCAAAATACACATACATATTAATGTTACTATTTGTTTTGCTCCGTTGATATTTTTATTTTTTCACTCATTAAACAAAACAAAAATCGACGCCGCATAAGAACTGACATAACATGATGCTCAACATTCTCTACAAGCGTTGTTAAATGGAGATATTACTTGACATCAATGGCGCATTTGCGATATCTAACAATGACGGTTTGTTCTGAATGCATAAATTCTTACAAATCTTAATAATTCTAGATAGCTTGTTTGTTTGTTTTTTCAGTTTCTAAACCAGCGGGCAAATGAGAAGCAAATTATGGATTGTACAATTCAAATATTGAATATTTTCTCAGAAAGTATATCCGTGATTTTGTTTTTTATTAATTTACTTTACATTTTGGTTGAAGTTAAATTTATCATCGAATATGGTATCTAGATGTTTATATGATCTTATAATTTCTGCTGTCTCATTATTTCTTGGTCTTTCAGATCAAAAACTCATTATACCAAGTTATGGAACGATCAACTTTCAATCTATACATTTCGTCATCATTAGTGCAAATTAAACTGATCAATAAGGCAATGTCGTCTGCATATTTGAAGAGATGTGTGTTAGCGTAATTACCCGTACAATCATTGGCGTACTCCTATAGATTAAAAGTTACTGACGACAATACAAACCTCTATAAGTACTCTGTATACGTGATGACGGTATTTGATGTGACATCCATGTAGCTTTCCAATGAGAAAGTCTTTATCTATAAAATGAGTGAATTAACATTCATGGTACTGAGCTTTTGCATCATAAAGTGAGGCTGTATTATATTAAATGCACTCGAAAAATCCATAACATTTATTTTAACAAAGTTTTCTTCTTTTGATCTGCTTTGGCTATCTATGTTTTAGTATAAAGTCTACAAGTGACAGGTAGGATTGCATCCTCGACGCATTTATCTTTTGCATTTGCAAATTGATGATCGGAATATTGTTTAACATTTTCGCGATTTTTTATTTCTAAAACATTTCATCATTATTGAGATCAGGACAATAAATCAGCAATCATTACAACATTCAGATGACAACTCCTTTGGCAGTGGCTTTATTTCTGGCCTTTTCCATATTTTAGGAATCAAAACATTGTCAATGGATTACTAATATATTGTACTTAGATTAAAGGACAACGGATTTTAACACAATTTCAATACTAAATCGTTTACTACATTTGGGCCGATTGTGTTACCAATTCTGATTGTGAAACACAAAGGCAAAAGCCGACAAGACTGAAAATCAACACCGTGTGAGATCGAAACCTTTATTGGTACGACGTTTCGACGTTTCGCTTGTTGCAAGCGAAACGTCGTACCAATAAAGGTTTCGATCTCACACAGTGTTGATTTTCACAATTCTGATTGTATCAGCACTTTTCCTAACAGCTTCATCAGATACAGTGAGTCCTCCTTATACAGTAATTCTTTATCCGGTAAATTCAAATTCACATACATACATAGATATACTAAGGCTGTTTCCCACTTACAAGGAAGGTTGCCTTTTTCT
>NC_134796.1:3546428-3551428 GCF_046742065.1 Oratosquilla oratoria | reverse complement strand
GTGAAGTGCAGGAAAGAGGGGAGAGGAGATGAAAAGGGGAGTTGTTGGCGAGGAAAACCAGAAATAGATTGAAGGTTGAACTGGGGATGGGGGTTGGAAGGAGGGGGATTAGGAGGAGATAAGGAGAGAAAGGGAGGAGTAGGAGATAAGGAGAGAAAGGGAGGAGTAGGAGATAAGGAGAGAAAGGGAGGAGTAGGAGATAAGGAGAGAAAGGGATCAGGAGGAGAGAAAGGGAGGAGTAGGAGATAAGGAGAGGAAGGGAGGAGTAGGAGATAAGGAGAGAAAGGGAGGAGTAGGAGATAAGGAGAGAAAGGGAGGAGTAGGAGATAAGGAGAGAAAGGGAGG
Organism: Oratosquilla oratoria; assembly: GCF_046742065.1. NCBI lineage: Eukaryota > Metazoa > Arthropoda > Malacostraca > Stomatopoda > Squillidae > Oratosquilla > Oratosquilla oratoria. Next base: position 3,551,083 of record NC_134796.1, on the reverse strand, counting down.
AGTAGGAGATAAGGAGAGAAAGGGAGGAGTGGGAGATAAAGAGAGAAAGGGAGGAGAAGGAGATAAGGAGGGAAAGGGAGGAGTAGGAGATAAGGAAGGAAAGGGAGGAGTAAGAGATAAGGACAGAAAGGGAGGAGTAGGAGATAAGGAAAGAAAGGGAGGAGTAGGAGATAAGGAAAGAAAGGGAGGAGTAGGAGATAAGGAGAGAAAGGGAGGAGAAGGAGATAAGGAAGGAAAGGGAGGAGTAGGAGATAAGGAAGGAAAGGGAGGAGTAGGAGATAAGGAGAGAAAGGGAGAAATAGGAGATCAGGAGAGAAAGGGAGGAGTAGGAGATAAGGAGAGAAAGGGAGGAGCAGGGGATAAGGACAGAAAGGGAGGTGTAGGAGATAAGGAGAGGAAGGGAGGAGTAGGAGATAAGGAGAGAACGGGAGTAGGAGATAAAGAGAGAAAGGGAGGAGTAGGAGATAAGGAGAGAAAGGGATCAGGAGGAGATAAGGAGAGAAAAGGGAGGAGTAGGAGATAAGGAGAGGAAGGGAGGAGTAGGAGATGAGGAGAAAAAGGGAGGAGTAGGAGATAAGGAGAGAAAGGGAGGAGTAGAAGATAAGGAGAGAATGGGAGGAGTAGGAGATAAGGAGAGAAAGGGAGGAGTAGGAGATAAGGAGAGAAAGGGAGGAGTAGGAGATAAGGAGAGAAAGGGAGGAGTAGGAGATAAGGAGAGAAAGGGAGGAGTAGGAGATAAGGAGAGAAAGGGAGGAGTAGGAGATAAGGAGAGAAAGGGAGGAGTAGGAGATCAGGAGAGAAAGGGAGGAGTAGGAGATAAGGAGAGAAAGGGAGGAGTAGGAGATAAGGAGAGAGAGGGAGGAGTAGGAGATAAGGATAGAAAGGGAGGAGTAGGAGATAAGAAGAGAAAGGGAGGAGTGGGAGATAAGGAGAGAGAGGGAGGAGTAGGAGATAAGGAGAGAAAGGGAGGAGTAGTAGATAATGAGAGAAAGGGAGGAGTAGGAGATAAGGAGAGAAAGGGAGGAGTTGGAGATAAGGAGAGAAAGGGAGGAGTAGGAGATAAGGAGAGGAAGGGAGGAGTAGGAGATAAGGAGAGAAAGGGAGTAGAGTAGGAGATAAGGAGAGAAAAGGGAGGAGTAGGAGATAAGGAGAGAAAGGGAGGAGTAGGAGATAAGGAGAGAAAAGGGAGGAGTAGGAGATAAGGAGAGAAAGGGAGGAGTAGGAGATAAGGAGAGAAAGGGAGGAGTAGGAGATAAGGAGAGAAAGGGAGGAGTAGGAGATAAGGAAGGAAAGGGAGGAGTGGGAGATAAGGAAGGAAAGGGAGGAGTAGGATTGGGGAGAGAGACAACGGGAAGAGGAGTAGGAGGGGGTGGGCGTGGGGGAGGGGGAGGGGGAGAGAAGAGGAGAGAAGGTACATCGGAGGAAGGTACAGGATGGGAAGAAGAGGTTGGGAGGAAGAAGAATGAAGAGAGAAGGGGGTGGAGAAGGAGAGGAGAGAAGAGAGATGGGGAAGAACTCTTTGATTGCAAGCACTATATCACGAACTGGCACCGTCTTTAATTGCATACTTTGCATGCAACCGAAGATTGGAGTCCTGCTGGACAAAAATCAATAGCTCACTCATCCATCCTTCCATCCCCTTCGTGAGCAAAGCCACTGTAGTGGCTCAACGAAGTCCACCAAGGGATGGGTGAGGTCCTTCTTTAATCCGGAAGATATCTGAGTATTCTCCATCCCTTTCTTCTGTATCGAGTGAAGCTGTTCTTTGCTGTCGTTAGACACATTTATTCAGCTGCAAGAGTATCTTGTACCGATGTGGTTTAGGTGCACGCTTTATAAGGAACTACTCTTTCCTCATATCGTCTTAATTAACCAGTATGTTAATACCAAGTCACCAAAAGTGTAGTAAACATATATATAAATCGTAGATGATGTCTTAAATTGTTTTCCTGATTGAGGTCAGAAGAATCTTTTTATTTCAAGTTCATTAAACCATAGCCCACGAGGTCATTTCATGCGGTCCGCCGCCGTTGTGTACATGTAAAAAAAGATGGAAATTTGCTTATTCATTCTATTTTTCATTTCTTTGTTTATTTTTTTTTAATACTCAATGTGCAAATAAAAAAAATGGTCATGAGGTCTGCGCTTGTCATTCTCTCAGTTCCCTGTCCCGCTGTGAAAAAAAAGATAAAAAAAGAAAATGGTGACCGCATTATGGAAACCCCAGTAGATGATGGCCACTGCCTTCAATCTCTTCTCTGTTGCGCCAGCCGGTTTTAATCAAGAGAGGAATAACACTTGGCCTAGAGGTTAACGTAGCATCTTAGTATTCATATGCAGCCAGCTAAGTAGGCTACCCTACTCTTGAAAGCTCTGTGCGTGGAAAGTTAGAGCACATCAAATCTAATTAGGCTAATCTGGTTACGGACAAAGTAGGCAACGAGGTTTCCGACGAGGGAAAAGTAGATTATATGTTTTTGTTTTCGCACTTGTAGTAGTAAAAAGTAGAAAATTAAAACATGTATGATGAGTTTAAAGTAAAATAGATAAATTAATAAACGAATAAGTAAATAGACTAATGAAAATAGATCAACAGATATATGGGTAAACAAACAAACATGAAGAATATATAAAACAAACAAATGATTAAACAATTACGTAAGTAGATAAATAGATGAATGAATAGATAAATGCATGAATTGATATAAATATGAATTGATTAAATTATGAAAAATAGAATAATTTTCTTATATGTGGGGAACAAAAAAAGTCACAAGTTCTTTAACGAAACAAGAAGAGAGGCGAGTTTATATCAAGTTGCAGTTCGGGCGTATATTAGGCTGAATTCGTTACGCCTGTAGACGCTGAACTGTGACGGAGATTGTTACCTTTGTCCTTTTTATTCAAAGATTAGACTTTGGACAAGACGCGTGCAAGGATGAACATTATCGGCCAAGATTTTTTTGATTGAAGATTCATTAGTTTTCGAACAGTGAGTAAAACGGTTGGCCAATCTTACGAGTTGAATGCCAGACACCACCATTTGAATTAGATAGTCTCAAAATCCTGATAATATTATTTTAACCAATAGCAGGTGCCTTGAGCTAATGTACGTTGAAAACGTCATCCCGTAATATGCAAAGCATGGAAAAACTCTCCAGGAACATGAGCTGCAAAAGGCGAAGGAAATTGCTTTCATTATTCCAGAGGACTCGGATGCAATTGATTAGATTGACGACGTGCTGGGGTTTGGTCAATATAGGAAAAATAGCTTCCGCTCCTCAAGACTTTTACATTTACTCAGGCTGTCTATGGGTAATGTTCTTCGTGTGAGGCAAACTTCCTTCCATAGAAAAGCTAGACGTCCCTGGATAAATCCTTTCGCTGCCTTTTCCAATTTCTTCCAGCATTCTGACTCCTACCAGGTGATTTTATTCAGCCAAGAGAAACTGACACCTCAGCCAAAGAGTTGAAATCTACCTAATGTCTTGGCTCCCAAAATGGAACGAGGAGTCAAGTTAATGTATTCTTTATCATAATCAATGCCTCAATAGTTGGATTTGAACATTGATAATTATGAGTATATGCTTACTAAACCCATTCCATGACCCCTCAGCCAATCAGATTTCGGAAAGAATACGCCATACCTATTGTTCTGATTTTTTTTTTTTTTTTTTTTTTTTTTTTTTTTTTTATCTCAACCTCACCAGGTAGTTTCATTCAACTCAGTGAAACCCTGAAAACTAACCCTACTTCACCCACATCTAATCTGGTTAAACCCATGAGATATTTTACCAAATATAAGAAATAAAGCATACAAAAACAGTTTAAAGTATTTGAACCTACAGTATTCTAAAAAAAAAAAAAAAAAAAATGTTTTGAAGGAAATTTACATCATCAAAATTGAAAATATTTACAAATAATAACCAGACGAGATATAATGACTCTAAAGTGTCATAACGTACATGTAACTTCCAAGAAGTTAGAAACCAATTCGCCGACTGTATCGTCAATAACTTGAATAAGCTTCTATCCTGGACAAATGAAAATAGCACGGTTTGAAGTTTTAAAATTCACCTAGATAAACACATAATTATAAACCTAAAACACTCCTGTTGGTATATTTAATCACTGTAATTCATTATCATTGCTCAATAAAACTTTAGATGGACGTTGGTTATCAGGTCAATATTAAATCTCTCTTTCCCTCCCCTCCCTCTCTCACTCCTCTCTTCATTCCCTTTGATCAAAGTTTTCTAAGAACTGCAATATTTTTTGGTCCATAGAACCTGTAGCCTCACAACTCGTCAAACTATTTTAGTTTCCAAAATTCAATCTGAAGTTACATCATGTTTTTTTGTTTTGTTTTTTGTTTTTGTTTTTTTAGAAAATGTTTTACATATGTCAGACTCCCCTTTGTTTTTGTTTTTGTTTCTGGTTCCATTTTCTTTTCTATTTCCATTTCTATCTTCAATTCTATTTCCGTTTCCATTTTGATTTTCAATTTTATTCTATTTTGTTTTTTCCTACCTAGGGTGGATGAGAAAGGAGAGTGTCTGATTGACATGTATACCGCAAGGGGTGGGGTTATTGGGGCGAGTTTTCAAAGGGGAAACTAGAATACAAATAGATCTAGATATGGAAATATGGGAGTA
>NC_134796.1:3533928-3541428 GCF_046742065.1 Oratosquilla oratoria | reverse complement strand
CCTTTCTGTTGGAATATAGCGTGTGCGTCCGCTATGCCAAGACATCATTGTGTTTGTACATATACAAAATAAGACAAATGTTCTACATCGGATCTTATTAGCCTCATGAACTCTCCCCCGTTACAGTTACACCATCAGCTCGGACACAACATTTTGTAGTCCATTTACTGATTAACTTTTTTTTATTCGTCGCTTCCGTACCCTTCCTTACATTGACCTCTGGTCTTTCGTGTGTTCCTGTCGCTGCCTGTTCGACATCAGCGTGTTCATCTCTTCCTTATTCATCCTCTTTCTCTAAGGACGCTTACCGTCCGCTCAGACTCATCCCTCCTTATCATTACTGACTATCACTAACCAGTATAATCAATACAATCAATGCAATTAATAAAATCAATACTTCGAGAAGTGGTAGGAAACCAGTATTTAAGTATACCAAAGAAATTTATCAGAGATGAAAAATTGATATCAGAACAATAAGAATAGAGATAAAAACAGGGAAATTGAAAGTAGATGGTTTAACGTGAAGGCAGGAGTAAGACAAAGTGTTTTGTCACCATTACTGTTTATCCTATTCATGGACGAGTGTTTGAAAGAGATTTGCACCAACGAAGACAAAGAAATAACTTTGACGTACGCAGATGATATGAGTATAATAACGGAAAGCCAAATTGACTTACAAGCTGCGATAGAAGGACAACAAATAAACACATAAACTGATTTAATGAATGTCAACAGAAATAGAGAAGATTGCAATATACACATAGATGAACAACAGCTGAGGCAAGTCAACACATTCACTTATTTGGGAGTTTTATTTGCACAGGATAACCACCAGGAAATTGAATAACGAAAAGAATTTAAAAAATTAACATGAATGTCAACATCTTGTATCTACTCTTAAAAGACAAGAATGTACTGATTGAGTATAAAACGGTTATGTACTATATTAAGACCAGTCCTAATCTACGATTCAGAATCTAATATAGGATCCGCAGAAATTAAAGTATTGAGAATTATCATGGGAGTACCCAGAAGAGATATGATCAGAAACGAGAGAATAAGAAAACGTCTGGAAATAGAGCCGACTGTAGAAATCATAAGAAAACTTCAGATTCTTTGAGCATGCAAAAAGAACGGTAGAGAATAGATATCCTAAGAAATATATGGAGTGGAAGTCAAGAGTTGACAGGCGAGAAGACCGAGATAGAGATAATTAAATTGTGCAAAGTTTACAAAGGATTACAAAGGCGGAGCATGCCGACAGGAGACCTTTTGATCCATATCTAGGTCGGATGCGAAAAAAAAATCATATTAATAATAGAATAATAAATAAAAACTATAATAATGTAAATGATAAATAGAATACATAAATAAATGCATAGGTATAGTTAAAATTGAATTTAGAGAGGAGAAATTTAACACTAGAAGAAATAAATCAAAAGAGATTATACGAAGACCATGACGGCTGGAGAAGTGTGATAAAAAAGCCGACGACTGACATACGATAACATCTAACTGGCATCTGGTGGGAAAGGTGACACAATCAAAATCAGTACAATCAACAAAATCAACACAATCAATACAATAACACAATACAGCAACCAATACCATTAGTATCATCAATGCAAACAGTACCATCGACATTAACAATACCATAAATATCAATACCATCGACATTAACAATACCATGAATATATACCATCAATACCACTTATACCATTGATACCAATAATACAATTATTACAATTATTACAATAATCAAGATTAATAGAATTATTCCAATGAATATAATTGATGCACTTAGTACAATTAATAAGACTAATACTATTAATACAATTAAAAAAATACAATCAATACAATTACTGTAATTATTACAATCAACACGATTAATGCAATTAATGCATTTGATACATTTAACATAATTGATCAAATTAATACAACTATTTCAATTGATACAATAGATTTATATAATTGATACAATTGATATCATCTATATAATTGATACAACAAATATTTCACAAATTTGGTGTTGGCGTTGATGATGATGGTGCTGGTGCTAATAAATGTGCAATAAATTGTGCAACAGGTCGATTACAATTACCGCAGATGTGTAAACCTGTGTAGCTGTTGATGACCAACGATATGTTGGTACGTATCTATGTATATGCGGATATATGTATTTACGTGTTTACATATGCACGTTGCTATATGTACGTGTGTACGTATATATGTAAATATGTATACATGTAAATACGTGCGTATACATACTATATACTTGTGTCATTCTTCTCTGGCCCCATAAAGCGCCAGATGCATCTCGTGGACCAAGCAGATCAGTCTGGATTGACACAAGGTACAAGAATCTTGAAGGTGAAGTCAGCATCAGTGGCCTGTCTGGGTATCCGGTCATTAAACGACGACGTGACCTGACTACCCAATTCCCTATGCCAGGAAGTGGACCAGGATACAACTTAGTGCCGTGAAGTAAGAACAGGCTTGTCAGCACATTCTCCTAGTACCCGACAGACGTCTGAGCTCTTTACGGAAAGATGAAATCATTCTGGGCCTCCCGATCCAAAATACTCGTACCAAGTTACGTGGTTTACAGACCAAATTTGTTATTGATGAAACCAAGAATACCTCAGACATTTACTTACTCAACCCAAACCGTAACACCCGACACACTCAAAAGCACAGATAAGAAGCAAATAAATTCAACCATTCCATCAGATCTCTCTTGGGTCAGTATGATATATGGAGTTCTGTGTCTCTTCTGTGATTATTCTATCGGGGGCAGTTTGTTTCTGTGGCCAGGCATATTCCGTTTTGATGTTGTCTTCTTGCTGGATGGTAACCTAACCTAACCTAACCTAACCTAACCTAACCTAACCTAACCTAACCTAACCTAACCTAACCTAACCTAACCTAACCTAACCTAACCTAACCTAACCTAAACACAATCGTACAAGTGTGGCTCTTGCCTCTCTTAGGAGAGATTTTTCCATGTAGATAATGCCTGGAGAGAGATTTTTCCATGGAGATAATGCCTGGAGAGAGATTTTTCTATGGAGATAATCCCTGGAGAGAGATTTTTCCATGGAGATAATGCCTGGAGAGAGATATTTCTATGGAGATAATGCCTGGAGATTTTTCCATGGAGATAATGCCTGGAGAGAGATTTTTCCATGGAGATAATGCCTGGAGAGAGATTTTTCTATGGAGATAATGCCTGGAGAGAGATTTTTCCATGGAGATAATGCCTGGAGAGAGATTTTTCCATGGAGATAATGCCTGGAGAGAGATTTTTCTATGGAGATAATGCCTGGAGAGAGATTTTTCCATGGAGATAATGCCTGGAGAGAGATTTTTCTATGGAGATAATGTCTGGAGAGAGATTTTTCCATGGAGATAATGCATGGAGAGAGATTTTTCTATGGAGATAATGCCTGGAGAGAGATTTTTCCATGGAGATAATGCCTGGAGAGAGATTTTTCCATGGAGATAATGCCTGGAGAGAGATTTTTCCATGGAGATAATGCCTGGAGAGAGATTTTTCCATGGAGATAATGCCTGGAGAGAGATTTTTCCATGGAGATAATGCCTGGAGAGAGATTTTTCCATGGAGATAATGCCTGGAGAGAGATTTTTCTATGGAGATAATGCCTGGAGAGAGATTTTTCTATGGAGATAATGCCTGGAGAGAGATTTTTCCATGGAGATAATGCCTGGAGAGAGATTTCTCCATGGAGATAATGCCTGGAGAGAGATTTCTCCATGGAAATAATGCCTGGAGAGAGATTTTTCATGGAGATAATGCTTAGAGAGAGATTTTTCCATGGAGATAATGCCTGGAGAGAGATTTCTCTATGGAGATAATGCCTGGAGAGAGATTTTTCCATGGAGATAATGCCTGGAGAGAGATTTTCATGGAGATAATGCCTAGAGAGAGATTTTTCTATGGAGATAATCCCTGGAGAGAGATTTTCCCTTGGAGATAATGCCTGGAGAGAGATTTTTCCATGGAGATAATGCCTGGAGAGAGATTTTTCCATGGAGATAATGCCTGGAGAGAGATTTTTCTATGGAGATAATGCCTGGAGAGAGATTTTTCCATGGAGATAATGCCTGGAGAGAGATTTTTCCATGGAGATAATGCCTGGAGAGAGATTTTTCCATGGAGATAATGCCCGGAGGGATTTGATGAAGGAGTGTATTACGTTGTCACCCTTGAAGTTCTTGTTTTGTGATGTAAGCGCGAATGTGTTTTCGTATGGATAAGAACCAAAGAATAAACAGAAAAGAAAGAAAACGGAAGAGAAACAAAGGGCAGTGAAGAAAAGGAAATAAACAAAAGTAACAAATTAAGGCAAATGTGAGAAACAAAATCTCGGAAACAAAATCCTTCATTCCACTGTCATCTACTGATCACAATCCCAGAACGTGATTCAAGACCATGGTGAAACAAACACGTGCGCGTGCGCACACATAGGCGATGCGCACACGCACATAAACACACACACACACACACATAAACACACACACACACACACACACACACACACACAAACAGACACACAAAATATATTCCTTAAAAAGTGAAACAGCAAAGCATAAGTCAAATGACTATCATGGCAAGCACAAGCGGGGCCGTGCAAACATCCTCACCTCGAGTGGAAGACTAGACTAACGTTGAAAGCCAGAACTATCGACCGCAAGCAAACAAGGATGCAGGTCGAAGCAGGATCGACGTATAAACTTTTTCTGTTTTCGTTGAAAATGTCGACATGACGTCATGCAACCTAGACAGGATCACACAATGTGTCATCACTCATAAACCCCACTTCTCTTCATGTGAATTTTTTTTTTCTATTTTTCGATTTTACCCTCGAAGCCTTCTCTCTACTTTGGATAAACCAACCAGATCAAACTGGAGATAGATTATGGTTTTCCTTTAGACTTATATTAAATTATTTTCCTCGAGCAAGAAGAGTCGGTGGGTGAAAGGTTTAAAATATCTTTAACGTGGTGCCACACAGATTTTTAGATATTTTCTAGAAAAAGCCAGAAGTTGTTGATCAACTGAAGGTCCTTTCGCTCCGACATTTTGTTTTTACCACCGACAAGAGATTTAAATCATATAAAGAAAATCTTCCTTATGTATTCAGGTTAAAGTTGATTTTAGATAATTAATTTCATTTCAACAGTTTTCTGTGTTTGGTTTCATTTCACCACAAAGGAGAAATTCCATGCAGTCGAGAGAAAAAAAAAACGAATTCATATTCTTGCAGATTTGAGGCCAAAACCCAATCTCTCTTTGTGTTTGTCAATTTGAAGAGTTTCTCTTGAGCCATCACCACCGAGATAGACCCCTCAGCTACCGCCTTCACTTCTCCTCCCTTCCACAATTTCCTTCCACTTCACCTTTCCTTCCCTCCAATTCCCATTTCATCTTTCACCCACCTCCTATAGACCCCTCAGCTACCACCTTCACTTCTCCTCCCTTCCACAATTTCCTTCCACTTCACCTTCCCTTCCCTCCAATTCCCATTTCATCTTTCACCCACCTCCTCTCCTGACACCCCTCTTTACCCTCACCCTTCCTCCCCTTCCCTTCCCTTCCCTTCCCTTTGCGCTCATTCTCTCCTCAATCTCTTCCTTTCCTTCTCGCTACCTTCTACCCCCCTCCCTTTTTTCTCTTTTCCTTTGTTCTCTTCTTCTCTCCTCTTCTTTCCTCTCCTCTCTTCCCTTCGTATTACCTTTTTATCCCCCTGTTTTCGATCCCCTGTTTTTCTAGAGAGACGAACAATTGTGCCACTTTTCTCGGCAAATACACCGTCGTTGTCATGCGAAAATCGGTTTGCATTGTGATAAGCCCAAAGCCTCCCAATCTACGGCCAATACACCCACCCTTGCCTCACGTACTCGGAGCGCCAAGTCAAGTACCAGTGACTGGTAGTCGTTGGAATACAGTAATGGTGTGATCTATTGCGAGGTCGAGATTAAAGCCAGGTACACACACGTGAACAGAACACCGTATCGTAACGAGGTCATGATGCGCAACGAAGATACGCGTAATAATGTATGGAAATGCTGAGTTCGTACCGAACCTCGTCGTCGCGTCGTAAATTTTCATGCTTCCCAACTCAATCAACCGGAGTTAGTCCGTGTTTGAGGTTGTACTGACAATGGCAAGTTTACCTGTCGCAGCTGTTGCGTATATATACATCATACAGTGAAGAGGAGAAAGGAAAGAAGATGGTGCCAGTCACAGTCATGTACAAGAAGAATAGGATACAGTGGTCGGGAATTACTCGTAGACATGAGGTTCCAAGAAGTTTCTGGCCATTTCACCAATGATTTGAATCACGTTTCAAAAGTGTGTGTATTTAAAGAGAGGAAAATGGTAACCTGAGTTATGATGTTACCACGTGCAGTGTCAGATGGTGTCCACCATGACCACGCTCCTTATGGCCAAACAATAACGAAGGGGTATTACATAGAAGTTCTTTGACGTCTGAGAGATCCTGTGAGAAGAAAATGGCCGCATTTGTGGATTAGTGGAGACTGGACCCTTCATCATGACAATGCACCTGCCCATTCTTCACATGTGCAGGGAGTTTTGGTAAAATATTCCATTACTCAGTCCACTCAGCCACCCTGCACTCCAGATCTAATTCCCTGCGACTTCTGGATGTAAGAGGCTGGTAGAGAATAGGTAGAAATGGGTAGAAAGAGGGGTAGATAAAGAGTGTTATATTTTTATATTTTATGTATTTACATAATACCCGAAGGCGAGGAGGCGAGGAATTGCATAAGCTCGCTCTCAGCCTAGTGTTTACAAACAGTCGCCGGGAACCTGATCTCAGTGGTGATGTATGACGTGTATATTTTGCTTTTTCCTGACTAGTTGTAAACTAAGTGGGTTATGCAGAGATTTGAGATTGCTTAAGTAAACAATATTGCATAAAGACTTGTAACAACAAATCTGTTTGGCGAAAGGGTGGAGGAGGAGAAAAGTTTGCTTTTTCCTGACTAGTTGTAAACTAAGTGGGTTATGCAAAGATTTCAGATTGCTTAAGTAAACAACATTGCATAAAGACTTGCAAAAACTAATCTGATTGGCGAAAGGGTGGAGGAGAAAATTCAATCGGTTCACGAGTGTAAGATCACGCCCTTTGGGGAGGATCTTATATACAAAGTTAAAAATCATTGAACTAAAAAAATCACTACGTCACTCAAAAATTACCTAGGACCTGAAATGCATGTTCTTGGGGGATTCATAGAGTGTACATCAGAGTAGCACATTTTATAAGAAACTCAAGATACAGAAGGAAAAACTCTATATCTAATCTAACCTAAATTAAAGACTAATCACATATAACAAACAGTGGGAACAAAGACAGCTGTGAAAATTTAAATTAAAAGACGTACGGAAGTGACGGCGGATGAGATGGATTTTCCCAAAGCTATAATCTCTATTATAAGGAAGGTGTGCTCCTG
>NC_134796.1:3513928-3526428 GCF_046742065.1 Oratosquilla oratoria | reverse complement strand
TGGTCCGAAACGGTTCTCAGATGTAGCTACCGGAGATGAGTGTTGGATTTCTTTCTTCACCACCAGAGACAAGCAGTCTAACATGGTGTGGTTGAGTGATGAAGAACCTCGACCTCAGATTCTGAAGGAAGGATTTCGCAGCAGGAAGCGCCTTTTCACCATCTTCTTCAATTCACAAGGACCAATGTGTGTGGATGTAATGCCTCAACAGTGTACTATCACAGCCCAGTACTACACTGATCACGTCCTTCCTCGAGTCCTGGAATATCAAGCCAAGACTGCACCAACCCGTCGCCGATCGCGCCTTTTGCTGCACCATGACAATGCTGCCCCCCACAAAGCTCGCCTCACTGTGCAGTTCCTGGAGCAGCAGGGGATCACACTTCTCCCCCCACCCACCCTACTTGCCTGACCTTGCTCCCTGTGATTTTTGGTTGTTTCCAAAGATCAAGGGTGCGATCGCAGGGAAGCTGTTTCATCGCATCCAAGATCTGGCGCGAGCAGTCAATTCAGAGCTACGAGGTATATCGGCTTCTGAGTACCGTGAGTGCTTCATGAAGTGGCGAAAGAGGATGGAACGTTGCATAGAGGCAGGAGGGGAGTATTTTGAAGGAATGTAGGCCACTATTTGGATTTACCTCTGTACCGTGAAAATATATGGTATCACTGTCATTACTTTTTGATCACCCCTCGTAGACGAGTCTTTCCAATTGTCTCGGGGTGGTTTGAGGTGAACAATAACTTCTGGTAGGGGAAGTTTCTGGTAGTCGCGGTTTGAGGTGAACAATACTTCTGGAAAGGGGCAGATTCTAATAGTTTCTTCTGGTATGAGAAGCTTCTGGTAGTCAGGATTAAACAGAGATTTGATGATGTTTCTTATAGAGGAACAACAGAAGAGTAGCGTCGCTCATAGTCAAGCAGCAATTTGGAAAGTATTTGTTGATATCAGAGAACGAAGATTTGAACACTTTGCTATTGGAGACGTCCAAAGGACTTGTTTAGCGGAGTTGTAAATCGACGATTTGTAGATAATTCTACGTAGATTCATATGGGTCCTGGGCTTCAGCTTATATTCCTTTCTTCTCTTTCTGCTATAACATCTGTTGACTTCTGCTGACTTCTGACTTTTGTGTTCTCTTGACTTCTGCGTTCTCTTGACTTCTGCGGTCTCTTGACTTCTGTGGTTTCTGTGTGTCGTCCTAGGCCCCGCCTTTATTTACTAAGCGAAAGGGAGACGACGTTTCAAACATGGCCAAACGTATCCAACTAGATAGTTTGAAGATTCTCAGCCAATGGGAGAACAGAGCGAGCTTTTCCCGCCAAATCAGGGACGTTTCTGCTTTGTTTTACCTACGATGACACGAAAAAGGAGCTCTCCAACAGACTTGGTATTGCGAAGTTATGAACAAGTGTATCTATACCTATATATAATTTTACATTTTGATAACATATATTCACGCAAGGCATGGTTTAAAATTACAAACAGGAGATTTTATTCACACAAGGGCGTGACACAGCATAACCACAGGATTCTACTTACATCAAGGACGTGACACAAGACGATTTCATTCAGATAGGGGTCGTCATTTCGTAATCATGATGGACTCAACTATTCTAAATTCAATGATTGTATTATTTACAGCATGACAGTCCTCTTTGTTTATCGTTCACATGTTACCTTTGTAATGAAGAAATTTACAAAAACATAAGAAACGTAAAATGTGAAAGAAAAATACTCTTCACTACAATGTCGCTTTTTACGTATTATGTTCTGGCGAGCGTGGGAAGAAAGCTGGAGGGGAAGAGGAGAGAATGGAGGAGAGGAAGGAGAGGAAAAAGGGAGGAGGAGAGGAAGTGAGAAGGGAAACTAGAGTAGAATAGAAGAAAGAAAATAATAGAAGGTGGAGGTAAAGGAAGGGAGATAGATTACTGTTGTTATTATCAACAACAGTTCACAGGAGTCTTAATCCTTACGGGCAACATCGAGTTGTCACTTAAATATTTCATATTCTTTATGTTGAGCGTACTGGTCTCACATTCGCTTAGTTTTAGATTTGAATCCCACACTTTTTTCCGATTCCCAACAGTGGCTTACCTTCCACAACAGTCCAAGATCACAGGGCAAAGATGATAGCTTCGAATGTAGCTACACGCTTCCTGGCATAGGCTACACACATTCTACCATTGGTGTTAGTTTGAGTAGTTGGGAAATGGTACATACGGAAATATAGCACTCTTTATCTATTGTGAGTAACTTGTCATATTTGGGAAAAATGGGTCCGATCTTCCTAGAAAAAGTGTAGTGATGACAGGAGTATTAATGTCTGAGTGGTCAAGTAGGAAAGTAGGAGATTATTGTGAGATTTTGAGTAGATTTAACATTCTAGTAGAAAGTGTAGTATTGTATGGGGCAACACATGGGCAGGTGAGGTGGTCGTTTCCAGTCACGATATGGTCATCATTTATAAGACTCAGGATTCGTAAACGAAACACCTCAAAGTGAACTCCATACTAAAACCTGTAAAAAATCTAGGGTGAACTTACTCACTACGGTAAATATAACAAAAGAAAAAATTAAAAGGTGTATAGACAAACTTAAAGTTAATAAAACAACAGGGCCTGACGGTTGGCATCCAGGAATCTTAAAGGAGATGAAAAATGAGATTGTTGTTCCATTAGAAATTATTTTCAAGAAACCCATAATATCCGGAGATGTCCCAAGAGAATGAAAACTAGCTAATGTTATTCCCATATTCAAAAAAGGTGAAAAATAACTACAGGCCTACAAGCTTGATTTCAGTCGTAAGAAAAATTATGGAAACTATCATCAGATATGCTATTGAACACCATTTAGAAAGTTAACACAAGTAAATGAAAGGTTATGCACATAGGTAAAAATAGCAGTAAGTACGATACAAGTTATTATGAAATTTGTTAACAAAAGTGTATAGTGAAAAGGATCTCGGCGCAATTATCAGTAGCGATCTCAAATCATCTAAGCATTGTTTTTCAGCCTCTGAGAGAGCATATAGGATTGTTGGACTGATTGCGCGATCTTTTGACTTCAAAAGTCCATCTCTCATTAACAAGCTATATAAATCGTTAGTTCGTCCACATTTGGAATATGCTGTTTCCGTATGGTCACTGAATCTCATTAAAGACATTGACAGATTGGAAAAAGTACAAAGGCAAGCCACAAAACGGATTCAATATATCAAAAATAAATCATACGAATATCGACTAAAACATATGAATCTGTTTTCCCTAAAAAAGCGTAGACTCAGACGTAACTTGATACAGGTCTTCAAGATTCTAAAAGGGACAAAATTTTCATACTGAATGATCTCAAACTGTCCGGAAAAAAAATTGATTTGGAAGTGGATAGAAACAACTTCGCCAACCGTGTAGTTAATGAATGGAATAAACCTCCTACAGAGGCAGTGCAATGTAGTTCAGTTCGAAGCTTTAAGATTCGTTTTGATAAATACTTAAACAAGATGCTGTAATGACTGCCATTTATTTTATATCTTTTGTTTATTTTCTATTGTTTGTCTGTTTATTTATTATTATTTGCTTGATTTTCATTTATTATTATCTATCTGTCAACTTATCATTATTTATTATTTTCCTATTTGTTTATTATTTAACTATACCTATGTATATGTCTATTTTGTTCATTTATTTATGTTGTTATAACTTTTATTTGTTTATTTATATATTCATCATTATTATCATTTTTTCGCATCCGACCTAGTTATGGACCAAAACTTCTTTCGGCATGCTTCTCCTTTCTAATCCATTGTAATCCTTTGAGGCGAGTATCCTTTTCTTAAGCGTAATAGTGCTGCCTCAAAGCGCTGGTTATGTTGGTGGGAAGAGAGTCGTGGTTTTATAAGTTTTTTCCCACACTTTTTGCTGCGTATTTGTATTGCGCGGTAGACAGAAAAGTCGTCTGTTGCAGGCAGTGGAGTGGAAGCATCAGAGAAGGTTTATGAAGCCTTTCGAGCTGCCTTATAGACTCAGTCATTGCCGAGAATCCCAAGATGACACAAATCTAAAGCAGACTTTGTGGTTCAGTGGATGCCGGGAGTTGAGGGTGGAGAATGCATTTAGTGTGACTCATGAGTCAAAGATGATTATGTTTGGTGAGAAGGAGTATTGTGAATAAGGTGCAAGACTAGTAATAATTTAGTTAAATTAGTCAAAATTAAATTAAGAATGAAATAGGCAAAAACTGTTTTACCAGTACAGTGGTTAATGAATGGAATAGACTTAGTAACCATATAGTGATCGCTAAAAAAACAAATCGCTTATATTAAAGGAATATTAGATAGCTTTATGGACGGGAGTGATAAGTGATTATGATAAGTGATAATGACAGATGATACTATTTTCTAATAGCATATATATATATATATATATATATATATATATATATATATATATATCTATGGGGGGGTGTGTGTGTTTGTGTGTGTGTGTGTGTGTGTATATATATACATATATATACATATGTGTATATATATATACATATATATACATATATATACATATATATACAGTAGCAAAGAAAAAGAAGTGAAGGATAGATGGCAAAAATACATCGGGGTAAATTTTTGCAGATGTAAGGGAAGAACTAGAGGACAGTTTTGATGAAGAGTGTCCAGATATAAAGGAAGATGAAATCAAACGGCTTATAAAAATGACAAAAGGAAAAGCTATATGAGAAGCTAAAATGGCTTCGGAAATGTTTGAGGCTTCGGGAGATTTTGAAATTAAAATTTTGACAGAAATAGGCAATAAAGTCTACGTAACTGGGGAATTAACAGAACAAATGTGCCAGCCAGTCTTCATAGCTTTAGTAAAAATACATGGGACTTTAGAATGTCGCAAACGTACAACACTTATTATCATAAACCACTTGACAAAAAATAATCTTACGAGTCTTTACAAACAGAATAAGAAACCAAATAAGACCAGAAATATCTGATGAACAATATGAGTTTGTACCAGATAAGGGAACAAGGAATGCAATTTTTGTTGTAAGAATAATAACTGAAAATGAATTAGAGGTGTAAAAAGATCAGGTATGTCTGTCTCATGGGCTATGAAAAGGCATTTAATAGTCACGTCACACTATCAAAATAAAACAGAAAATGCTGACGACGACTCTTTAGGGATTTTTTTCTAGATGAATATTCGGAATGATCAAGGTTTTTATGTGTACTCTTAAGGTTTGATGGGTTAGGAATTAGAATACACAAATGAGAAAAAAATCCGTGAAAGCCAAGAAGAAATTTTTTACGTTAAATCGACGCTGCGTTGGAGTCAGACATGTCCGCAAAGAAAACGTATTTTCCCCAAGAACAAAGATCAAAGACAGAACTTCCTTTGCACAAGAGGGGCAACTACTTCGTAATTGTCCTGTCCTAACGGTGGATCCTTTTCGCACAAGTGATACTAGGGTGACCCTCTATAGGGTAGACTGGGGAAGGAGAGGGCATCGCGCAGTAACATCTTGGTCATTCTCTCCTAAGAATTGAAACAGACGGTGTTCAACTCTTGACTGACGGTGCGTTTTGGTAGTCGTGAAGACGTTGATCGTTTGCCTGTCAGCAGCAGGGATTATTAATTTTGGTTCCGTCATTTTGGGGCTAAAAAACTATGACCAGTCCACATCAATGGTCTCCTCTCTAAGGCTCGAACTGTCAGGGAGGACAATTTTAAACGATCGGGAGGGAGAAACTTTGAAAGTGGACAACTTCTTGATCGAGGGACCTATGGGTGCTTCGATAGAGTCGACTGCAACTAGCAGGGACGGATAGGAGCCCACTCTACATTTCTCGACTGGCCGGTCAGGCAGCTGGCCAGCCATCATATTTCCCTGTAGGGCAATCAGCTTCATATTTAGTTCGTGCAGGGCATCTATATTATAGCCACACAACCTTCCTTTCAATGGGCCATAGAAACTGTGCCTCTGTTGTCTAAAGAATGCCTAAAACCTTACAGTGGGTTGCCACTTACTTCCCTCTAGGTCCTTACACCGTAAGGCATTGGCGTTGGTTTTTGATTGGCAGAGCTTGTCACTATCGAAGTGGAAAGGTCTTCCAAAAACCTTGTCCGATTTCACTACAAAGTATGTATGCATGCATGTATGTATGTATGTATGTATGTATGTATGTATGTATGTATGTATGTATGTATGTATGTATGTATGTATGTATGTATGTATGTATGTATGTATGTATGTGTGTATATATGTATGTATGTATGTATGTATGTATGTATGTATGTATGCACGTGTGTATGCATGTATGCATGTATGTATGTATGTATGTATGTATGTATGTATGTATGCAAGTATGTATGCATGTATGTATGTATGTGTGTATATATGTATGTATGTATGTATGTATGCACGTGTGTATGCATGTATGCATGTATGTATGTATGTATGTATGTATGTATGCATGTATGCATGTATGTATGCATGTATGTATGTATGTGTGTATATATGTATGTATGTATGTATGTATGTATGTATGTATGTATGTATGTATGTATGTATGTATGTATGTATGTATGTATGTATGTATGTATGTATGTATGTATGTATCTATTTATGTATGTATGTATTGTTACATCTGCGATGTATACTTGCCAAATATGTAATTGTAATTGTTGTTTCGAGGAGATGTCATGTTACGTGTGTTCGTATTGTGCTGCTTTGGTTATGACCAAATGTGTCACCGTAAGGTATTTTCTTTATGTATTGTATGTATTTATTAATGTAACTATGGTATTAGTTTATAATAATATTGATTGTTTATTGTAATGTTGATTATTCAAGTGTCCATCGCGCATGCGTCTCTGCTACGTCACAGGCCGTGACGTAAACATATTTCGTTTGTATTTCCCGCTTAAACAATGTAGGCTCGTCAGGCTAGGTAAATCCCGCCCCCCCTTGTAGTATCCAATGAGCTACGAGCGTATTGCCTCGTCACGCACCTGTCAACGAGTCTATAAGATTGTACAGACCCTGCTTAGACCTACTACACGGGTTAGATTCAAAATGCCAGCCTTGAGGTTAGTACCCTTTTCCCTTGATATAGCAGCAAGCCAGATTTACTAGGACTTAGCTTTGTAGAGCCCTATATAAGTGAAGCGCGGAGTGAGTAGCATTGGGCTTAGGATTAGTTTATATTTCATGACTGGTGATCTGTGACCCGGTCTTACGTCTATTCAATCCCGTTAAAACCTTCGAACTTGATTCTTTTGTGTAATGTCAAATGTATGATCAGAAGTCAGATGTATTATGTAAAATCGTTTGTTTAATTGTAATAGTGTCTGTTATATTATTTTCGTGTCATTTTACTTGTATTAACTTTCATACTTATAATTTATTTAATTATATTTCTTTAACTTAAGTTAGTTTGATTTTCTTTCCCCGGTGTCCGACCGGGTGGCGACCTTATTCAGTTCTTTTGACCGTTTGAACCCGTAATAGACATAGGGTCTAAAGGGTTCCCTTGATGTTACGAACTTCTGGCATTCACAAGGCCGGTGAACCTTTGGTACTTTAGAGAGGTTTGTAACAGTATGTATGTATGTATGTATGTATGTATGTATGTATGTATGTATGTATGTATGTATGTATGTATGCATGGATGTATGCATGTATGTATGTATGTATGTATGTATGTATGTATGTATGTATGTATGTATGTATGTATGTATGTATGTATGTATGTATGTATGTATGTATGTATGTATGTGAATAATTCGCTAGTGGACAGCGACATCAATCATACAGTCTCCATGACCGTCGCGCAGAGGATTCGAACCACTGCTTATGGACCCAAGAGAGGCTCCACAACACCCGCCTTAGACCACTCGACCACAGACGATCTAAAACCGTATGAATTCGTAGTCTATCTGATTACCGAGATTGGGGAGGGCGCTAACTGCTCTCCCATATAACCCCCATTTTACCATACGGCTAATCGCACCAGTGGGAATGGTAAGGACTAGAACGAATCCCCCTTACGCTTCTCGCCATCGTAACTATGTGAATAATTCGCTAGTGGACAGCGACATCAATCATACAATCTCAATGACCGTCGCGCAGAGGATTCGAACCACTGCTTATGGACCCAAGAGAGACTCCACAACACCCGCCTTAGACCACTCGACCACAGACGATCTAAAACCGTATGAACTCGTAATCTATCTGATTACCGAGATTGGGGAGGCCGCTAACTGCTCCCCCATATAACCCCCATTTTACCATACGGCTAATCGTACCAGTGGGAATGGTAAGGACTAGAATGAATCCCCCTTACGCGTAAGGGTGATTCAGGACGGAACATCTTGAGGACAATGAAGAAGAAACTGACAGCCTGTTTGAACTATCTTTGAGGAAGAACCACAGGCAAAGGAGAAATCTACAAGAACCGCCATAAAAATAACAATGGTGAGGGTTCTCGAGTTGTAGAGTTGGTTTCCTTCTGCCCCGTCAGTACCGTCAGGGAACCGGAGAAATTATGAGGCAGAGCTGTTTGGGCGACTTCACCAACTTTCCGAGGCTTTCCTCGTAATGTTCCTTGACGAAGCTATTGCCGTCGTTCATAGTGTCAAGACCTCACCCACAGCGTCTGTATTGGGATCATCTAATTGCGGCTCAAAAGTGATAGTCATTACCAGCACCTCATCTAGCTGGGACACTTTAGTATTTCCTGGGTTTGTTAGTCTCGAAAGCAATCAAATTCTGTCCATCTTGTTGTCTTTTGTAAGGTTCAGATCTATTATCTTTTTGATGAAGTCGCTACAGATTCATCAGGAATCAAGATACTGATTGGCATTGGGCTTGATATTTATCACAGGAGTTATTTTTACACTGATTCCAAGCTGGTATGCAAAAAAGAGACAGCAAATTCAGAAAACTGATGAAAATACTGACACCCAAGTACTTCAACTTCTTGAAGCCTTTGAAATTACAGTAATGTATATTAATGGAATAACAAGCTAAGTAATAAAATGGCTTTTCCACGAGCTTTCCAGATTTTAGATACAAACAATATATTTGGATTCATTTTCTGTGATCTGTTATCTTTTTAATGAAGTCGCTTCAGATCCATCAGAAATCAAGATACTGATTAGTATTGGGCTTGATATTCATCGCAGCAGTTATTTTTACACTGATTCCAAGCTGGTATGGAACAAGGAAACAGCAAATTCAGAAAATTGATGGAAACACTGACACGTAAGTACATTCTTGAAGCCTTTGAAATTACAATAATGTATGTTAAAGGGATAACAAGCCAAGTAATAAAATGACTTTTCCACGAGCTTACCAGATTTTGAATACAAACAATATCTTTGGATTCATTTCCTCTTTTATTTTACATTATTGTCACTTGTGTGTCGGTTGAGTTCCCTCAGCTGAATAAAATATTCTTCTAATAATCACAATAACGTATTTGGACCAAATTCCATTGAGAAGTGAATCGGGATTTTTCGTACATTATTTCTAGTTAAATAGACAGTGAGTGTGTGTGTATGTGTGTGTGTGTGTGTGTGTGTGTGTGTGTGTGTGTGTGTGTGTGTGTGTGTGTGTGTGTGTGTGTGTGTGTGTGTGTGTGTGTGTGTGTGTGTGTGTGTGTGATTAACCTTTCACCTTCATTCACCTTGGTCTTTGGATCACGTGTTGGACTCGTGATCGACAGCTATTTCCCTCCCGGAAGAGAGCTCAGAGCTCGTATGACCGATCTATGGGTAATGCTTTGCCCTTACACGCACACACACACCCAACTCCCCGCCCACGAGAGTTGGAGTAACGACTCGAAGCGCAGCGATACTGAAATTATTTTCAGCCCTGGGAAGGCTTCGAACCCGAACCGCCGTAGTGACAGTTTGGGACTCTACCAACCGTGCCACCGAGTCGTGTGTGTTTGTTGTGTGTGTGTGTGTGTGTGTGTGTGTGTGTGTGTGTGTGTGTGTGTGTGTGTGTGTGTGTGTGTGTGTGTGTGTGTGTGTGTGTGTGTGTGTGTGCATGCGTTTTTATGTGTGTGTGTGTGCGTGTGTGTGTGTGTATGTGTGTGCGTGTGTGCGTGTGTGTGTATGTTCGTGTGTATGTATTTCGATTACCGGAACAATGGAAGGACTATTACATATATGTATATATATATATATATACATATATATATATATATATATATGTATGTATATATATATATAAAATCAAATGTGTGCTAATCAAGAATCGTCAACTGTGGCTAATATTACATCAGTTGGTACTATGACGTCAGTGATAATAGAAAAAATACTTTTCAACCTAAAACTACCCCGTTTATCTTTATAGACAATAATGCACCAAAGAGGTGTGTGCTAATCAAGAATCGTCAACTGTGGCTAATATTACATCAGTTGGTACTATGACGTCAGTGATAATAGAAAAAATACTTTTCAACCTAAAACTACCCCGTTTATCTTTATAGACAATAGTGCACCAAAGAGGTAGAGAGCCTATATTCATGCATTCTATAAAACAAGTCTTCCGTGTACAATAGGTCCTTCTCACTCAGGATTTGTATTAATATTCACTTCCAGACCGACTGACCACCAAGGCTAAACGAAAGTCTACGGAACAAATATGTATGGTTTCACAACAGAAGGAGGTGGCTCACATCCTAAGCTGGGAAAAGGTATTACTTAGCTCCCAGCGCAATGGCAAACATACTCCAGAGGGTTTAATAATATCCTACGTGAAGCACGACTCTGAATTACAACATAAAAGATCTGGAAAAACGTGGACAAAACAGAGCCAACTTGCGTGGATCCGGTTACCATGAGAGTTTATCACGGAATAATTTTTTTTTTTTTTTTTTTACAATTATAGGGATCCATTTCATTAGGACCGCTTTTTGCTGCAAGTGATGGTCCGCTGGGCAAAGTGTCTTAGGCAGTCCAATTTAAGGTTCACTTCATGTCGACATTAATCAAGTAGCTGGTAGGGTTTGGGCAGGTTCTGGGATGCGATATCATATACCTGAGATTTGAGTTGTGGTCAAAGCTTCTGGTTCTGGTGTCATTGGACTATGTCGGTGACGACGTCTATTTCTCTGTGATTGTGGCGAGAAATGCTGTCATTGTTAATCGTTCTTGGGTTTGGGGTGGGGCTTCTTCGTTCATTATTATTTATGCTCCAGTCTGGGTGATCTTTCTGAATGCGAATCATCAGCCAGGTTACGAATAGAAAGGGCTTGACTGTTTGAGGCACATTTTCTGGGTGATCTTTCTGAGTGCGAATCATCAGCCAGGTGACGAGTAGGACGGAATTGGCTGTTTGAGGCACATTTTCTGGGTGATCTTTCTGAGTGCGAATCATCAGCCAGGTTACGAGTAGGACGGGATTGGCTGTTTGAGGCACATTTTCGATCCTCCTATCTATACGAGCTGAGGAGGGCTGCTCAGTCATCCAAGCTACTGACGATCTATAAAGGATGATCACTAGTCCTTTAACGCCTGGCGTGTAAATTATGTCTTGGGGCTTCCAGAAATCACAATCTACCCACACCACCACACGCCTTTGCCGGATGGATGACTTTAATCCCAACGGAAATCATAACATTGTTGGATAGAGGAAAGTATTGACAGTGACTGAGTATACTGTCAATCTACGTCGCTGTCTCACCCAGCATCATCTCCCCACTGAGAGTTGAACCCAGAGAGAACTTCGGACTGTTGGTGAGGCAACAGCTGATCTTTCTCTCGGTATCCTGTCTCTGATTACCGTTTTGAGACTTTACTTCCCTTTTCCTGAACAGGAGACGAGGCAAATAATTAAGAGTTACAAGATCTTAAAAAAAGGTTTATACCCGGCACTAGATATGTGGACAAGAAAACCTGGATCCCGAAGGGAGTATAGGAAGGGTAAGAGGAGAAAGGGAATAGGTTGAGGAGGAAGAAGAGGAGGCGGAGGAGATAGAGAAATGGAGAAATGAATGGAGAGAATAGGAAAGGGAGGAGTGAGTACAGGTAAAAGGAACAGAGAACGAGAGGATAGGAAGGGGTAGAAGAAGTGGAAGTGAGTATGAGGAGAGTGAGGAAAAGAGAATGGAGAGGCTGAGGGAGAGGAAGGAAGAGGGGAAGGAGGAAGTGGAAGTGAGTATGAGGAGAGTGAGGAAAAGGGAATTGAGAGGCTGAGGGAGAGGAAGGAAGAGGGGAAGGAGGAAGGAAGAAGGAAATGGAGTTTTACTGGAAGGCAACGCACGTCCGGACCAGAAGTATCCTTTGTTCCATCCTCCATTTATTCTGCCCCAATCAACATAGTAGTATAGGTCATCAGTTTTGTACTGGTGAGTAACACACGACCATGCTAATCTTTTGGGATTAAAGTACTACAGTCCTTTCAAAATGATGAAAGAATCCTTCAGCAGTAAGCAGAAAAACAATATCTGAGCTATGCCATCGTGTCGATCTATCACTCTTGTCTGCGACAC
>NC_134796.1:3491428-3503928 GCF_046742065.1 Oratosquilla oratoria | reverse complement strand
AAAAAAAAGATCGGAGTCCTAAATGACCAAGTTACGTGATTTGAGTGTAGCTTAGCATAAACCATAGCCCTTACCTAAAAAATGAGGGGATAAAATTTACTTCATTCAGTGCCTTCCTTCTTTAAAAAGGAGGCTTCAAAAGGGAGGGCCTTTGAAAAGCTTGTATGTGTCCCTAAATATTAAAACTATATTAGTTTTATTTTTTGTATGTGTGCAACGGCAGTCAAACGGAGAGAAAGGGGCCATTAACTTGTTAACGTTTTTTTGTTTTTTTCTTTTCATCGTTTTTTCAATAGAGACGTGAGAGTATACGGCCAGGTATTTACCTCAAAACAGACAGACGAAAAAAGCCACTGAAAAGCTCCCAAATACATCCTTTTGGTTTTTTCAACACTGTGGTGCGCTTTGTTAGTGTGTTCTGGCTAAGGGAGTATCACGTGACAGTGACCCATAGAGCGCAGTTCGATCCCTCAGATGCATAAAAAATCCTGTCCTTAGCCAGAATATAACATATAAAGAAATCCCTCGTGCTGAAATAATCAATATCCGTTTTTGTTTCAGAATTTTTGGAAAGAGAATTTGGGACTGAGGACGAGAGGAAGTAGAGAGAGGAGAGAAGGGAGCAAAGAGGGGAGGGAAAGGAGCAGAGGAAGAGAGGAGGAAGGGAGGGGAGGAAAGAAGAGAAAGAAGGAGAGAGGGAGAAGGGATGGGCAAAAAAGGAAGGTGAGAAGGAGAGGTGGAAGAGGAAGACGATTGGGAGGAAAGTTGAAAAAAGGAACGAATGGGCGAAGTGATGAGGGATTGGGAGAAGAAGGAAGAGGAATGGAAAGAGAAAGAGGAGAGGAAAGAAGATGGGAGAGGAGGATAAGTATGGTGAAGGGGGAGGAAATAGGAGATTAGGAGAATGAACCAAGATAAAATTCGTAAAGAGAGGAGGGATAGGAAATAGGAGATTAGGAGAATGAACCAAGAGAAAATTCGTAAAGAGAGGAGGGGTATGAAATAGAAGATTAGGAGAATCATCCAAGAGAAAATTCGTAAAGAGAGGAGGGTTAGGAAATAGGAGATTAGGAGAATGAACCAAGAGAAAATTCGTAAAGAGAGGAGGGGTAGGAAATAGGAGATTAGGAGAATCAACCAAGAGAAAATTCGTAAAGAGAGGAGGGTTAGGAAATAGGAGATTAGGAGAATGAAACAAGAGAAAATTAGTAAAGAGAGGAGGGATAGGAAATAGGAGATTAGGAGAATCAACCAAGAGAAAATTAATAAAGAGAGGAAGGGTAGGAAATAGGAGATTAGGAGAATCATCCAAGAGAAAATTCGTAAAGAGAGGAGGGTTAGGAAATGGGAGATTAGGAGAATGAACCAAGATAAAATTCGTAAAGAGAGGAGGGGTAGGAAATAGGAGATTAGGAGAATCAACCAAGAGAAAATTCGTAAAGAGAGGAGGAGAGATAGGAGATTAGGAAAATGAAACCGAGAGAAAATTAGTAAAGAGAGGAGGGTTAGGAAATAGGAGATTAGGAGAATCAACCAAGAGAAAATTCGTAAAGAGAGGAGGGGTAGGAGATAGGAGATTAGGAGAATGAAACAAGAGAAAATTCGTAAAGAGAGGAGGGTGAGGAAACAGGAGATTAGGAGAATGAAACAAGAGAAAATTCGTAAAGAGAGGAAGGATAGGAAATAGGAGATTAGGAGAATCAACCAAGAGAAAATTCGTAAAGAGAGGAGTGTTAGGAAATAGGAGATTAGGAGAATGAAACAAGAGAAAATTCGTAAAGAGAGGAGGAGAGAGGAAGAAAAAATGGGAAGAGGGAAAGAGAGAAGACAGGGGGAAAGGGGTGAAGAGAGGAGGGGAATTAAGGGCATAGGGAAGGGAAGTTGCGAGGCAACGATTCGAAAGAAAATGAAAGTGAAGTAAAATGACGCAGAGACCAGAGGAGAACAAGAGGAAAGGATGAGGAGGGAAGAGGAACAGGAGAGTAAAAGTTTAAGATGGAGAGAGGAGTAGGGAGGGGAGAAGAGGGGAAGAGAAAAGGAAGGAGAGGGAAAGAAGAAGGGGTAAGAGAAGTGGAAAGAGAATAGAAGAGATGAGAGAGAAGAGGAGGTAGAGAAGAAGATGACAATGGAGAGAGGAAGAGGAGGATGGAGGGGAGAAGAGGGGAAGAGAAAAGGAAGGAGAGGGGAAGAAGAAGGGGTAAGAGAAGTGGAAAGAGAATAGAAGATATGAGAGAGAAGAGGAAGTAGAGAAGAAGATGATAAGAGAGAGAGGAAGAGGAGGGGAGAGGGGAGAAGAGGGGAAGAGAAAAGGAAGGAGAGGGGAAGAAGAAGGGGTAAGAGAAGTGGAAAGAGAATAGAAGAGATGAGAGAGAAGAGGAGGTAGAGAAGAAGATGATAAGAGAGAGAGGAAGAGGAGGAGGGAGGGGAGAAGAGGGGAAGAGAAAAGGAAGGAGAGGGGAAGAAGAAGGGGTAAGAGAAGTGGAAAGAGAATAGAAGAAAAGAGGAGGTAGAGAAGAAGATGACAATGGAGAGGGGAAGAGGAGGAGGGAGGGGAGAAGAGGGGAAGAGAAAAGGAAGGAGAGGGGAAGAAGAAGGGGTAAGAGAAGTGGAAAGAGAATAGAAGAGATGAGAGATAAGAGGAGGTAGAGAAGAAGATGACAATGGAGAGGGGAAGAGGAGGAGGGAGGGGAGAAGAGGGGAAGAGAAAATGAAGGAGAGGGGAAGAAGAAGGGGTAAGAGAAGTGGAAAGATAATAGAAGAGATGAGAGAGAAGAGGAGGTAGAGAAGAAGATGACAATGGAGAGAGGAAGAGGAGGATGGAGGAAGTAATAAGAGGAAGGTTGAGAGGAAGATGAGGAAGATTGGGAGGAGGAGGAGAGTGGAAGGAACCGAAGAAGGAAAGGCGAGGAGGAACAAGACTGCAGATGTGGAAAACTTACCCAAAGAAACGTGCAATCAACAGCAGCAAAATCAAATTGCCTCAAGGCAACCGCAGTGTTTTTGTGCAGATGCACAGCTCTGGCCGAGGACTGAATAACAAAAAGTCATTTGTTTCCCTCGGGGGTGGGGGGGGGGAATAACAATGTTTATTCTTGAGATCTTGTTCTTGGTAATGCAACACACAGAGTGTAAACAAGAACAGGTCGATTCGCTTTGGAAAAGATACTAATGACAGGACCTCATAAGAAGCCCAGGATGGCACCTCGCGCACTTCCTCAGGACGTTATAGCATTCGTTTTCTTTCCGAGGTAAAGCGACCTGTTGCTATTTTGGGTCCCCGTGCACGAAACTTTTTTTCTTTTTTTTTCCAGCCAGGAAGAAAAATGGACACAAAGTCCATTTTCTTTTCACATGCCACCGTGGTCTGCCACCAGTGGCGTGTGGTCCACTTTCTGGTGGTAGACACCAACCACTCACCCGTCCACCCCTACAGGCCTCGTCTCTGGTAGCAGAACGAGCAAGGGATGCGTCCACTGTTGTACCTTCAAACGAGAATTTAAAATGAAAAGATAAAACTTCTCTGTGCGTCAAGAGTTTCCTACGAAAAGAAACCTGCAACAACATTACATATATCTCGTACATCGATAGATTTACACGAAATTATTGTTTTGTTTTGTTTTTTTATGAAACCACACGAAAACATGTTTTGGAAGTGTTGTGTGTTGGTTGTATATATCCTCTTAGAATTATCCAGGCGAAGTTGTTGTTGTTGATATTGGCAACATATTATATATATATATGTGTGTGTGTGTGTGTGTGTGTGTGTGTGTGTGTGTGTGTGTGGGTGTGGGTGTGTGTGTGTGTGGGTGTGTGTGTGTGTGTGTGTGTGTGTGTGTGTGTGTGTGTGTGTGTGTGTGTGTGTGTGTGTGTGTGTGTGTGTGTGTGTGTGTGTGTGTGTGTGTGTGTGTGTGTGTGTGTGTGTGTGTGTGAATTAAGTCGGCTGCCGAAAAAAATAAACAAATAAAATGAATGGTTGGACTGCTTAAGGCTCTTGTAGGCGATATTTTAGCGAATTTGATAATACTCCATTGAGTCTAATTCTTGCAACATTCCCTCGTGATTTAAGACCGATTTAGATCAAGAGAAGAATGTGAAGGACTTAAATTCTACTATCTCTCCTTTCTGCTGGGAGGGTATTTGCTGGCCGAGTAGACTAGAGCGTCTCTACTTGCGACGGTGGTCGAGGTGACGGTGTCTTGAACCCTTCCACGAGCGAGTTGGACCAAGGGCATGGTTTATTATATTCCATGCTACAAACCCCTCTGAATGGGGCACCGTTTTAGCCTCCTGATAAGGGAGAGTTTGCTATCCTCATTAAATTTCATCTTTACCATTTATACAATCTCTACAACACGAGGATAGAAGACCTGGTTATTTGCAACAAAATGTTGTATAATATAGAAAATATTCTTATACTGCACGAGGATAGAAGACCTGGCTATTTGCAACAAAATGTTGTATAATATAGAAAATATTCTTATGCTGCCAACATGTACCTTTTACGTTGGCCTTGCAAGTCTTTGTTTTCCTTGACCCAATTACACTACGTCGGAACCGAATTAGCATTTTGATTACACATTATAAGTCGTCGACTGTGTGCACATTCGCTTGAAGAGGATTACACCATCACATGACAAGTAGGTCTTTCAGCCTTCAGGAGGAGGAAGTACATTACAGTTTCTGTTGACTAAAAGAAGACAGTTCTATTCAGTTCAGGGGGACGTTCCTTTAGTTACGGTTCTATAAAGTAGCTGTAATAGATGCTTATCAAATTATTTTTGTGACAACTGACAAGTATATACTACACAACTGACTTTACTGAACAGAATTCCATAAGCTCACTAGTTACGAGCTGCTGTCACTTAACCCAGTAAAGCCCAGTGACCACTACAGTGATTTTGTTCTATCTCAGCGCCTTTACAAGTTAAATGTTTAGTATCTGATACAATATACAAAACTCAAACTCCTCAATTAAAATCTGATTGTATGAGGTGCAACTTTATGTGCTTGATCTATCAGTAGACGATTTTATTCGGATGACGAAAACAGAAGGCGTCTTCGGGGCAACGCCATTTTGTCTAGAAAGAGACTGACAATAGAAGTGACAGAAACAAAAGTTAAACGTGCTCCATGACAACCGTTCTGTCCAGTCAGAATTGTCGTCATCAAGTCTCAATAAAAAAAAAAAGTATAAAAATAGACACTGATAGAAATGTTTATCTGTGTTGTCCGTAACAAATACGTGCTCATGACAACCGTTCTGTCCAGTCAGAATTGTCGTCATCAAGTCTCAATAAAAAAAAAACAGTATGAAAATAGACACCGATAGAAAAGTTTATCTATGTTGTCCGTTACAAATAGAGTTGCATCCAGAAGATGTTACAGGATCTATGCTGAAGCAAGTGGTCGTGAAGAACCCAAAGTTTCCATAATTACTCGTAATTAACTGTGGTATTGTAATCCTCTAATCACTACCATACTTATTATCAACTTTATCATTACTTTATTCTTTTACAGCTTCTATTCCCATTATGCAAATACGAACCCTAACATTCAGGTTCACACAAATTTGATTAAGTTTTTCAAGAACGTTGAAATTGTGCCATTCTTATATTTATAACTTAACATGTTGAAAAACATAAACACTTTAGATCAAATCAAAAGTGATTAATCTAAAATTCTAGTTATTAGATATTGCTCAAAAGTGCCAGTTGTTGTTTGCGGATGACACTGTGATTGTGGCTAGGTCAGAGCAGGGTCTCAGGCAGCTAATGGTAAAGCTCGAGGGAACATTCGAGACGAGAAAGTTGAAAGTAAAGGTTAGCATAAGTAGAGTGATGAGATGTACAAGGGGAGAGATTTGCAATGCGCTGGAGATAATCATGTAAGAGGCTGGAGGAAGCAAAGGGTATTATTAAGGGTCACATGCAGGAGGGAATGGAGGAGTGGATAGAGGTTAATTATTGAGTAAGGGAAGCAAGTGAATACCCGGAATTTATACTGAAAAGTGTCATAAATATTTGAGGAGTGGATAGAGGTTAATTATTGAGTTAAGGAAGCAAGTAAATACCCGGAGTTTATGCTGAAAAGTGTCATAAGAAATATTTGGGAACAAACGTAAAATAAAGACTTTTCGACCGGGTGAATGTCTCTACGATGATCTATGAAGCAGAAGCTTGGGATTTAAGGGGATCAGAAAGGAGGAATCTAATCCTGTTAGAGATGAAATATTTAACAAGTATGGTGGAAGTTATGAGGATAGATAGAATGTGAAATTTGAAGAAGTGAATAAAGAAAGTTTGTCAATGGATTTAAGAAAAGCAGAAAGGAGGAGTCTAATCTTGTTAGAGATTAAATGTTCAACAAGTATGGTGGAAGTTATGAGGACAGATAGAGTGTGAAGTTTGAAGATGTGAATAAAGAAAGTTTGTCAATGGATTTAAGAAAAGCAGAAAGGAGGAGTCTAATCTTGTTAGAGATGAAATGTTTAACAAGTATGGTGATAGTTATGAGGACAGATAGAGTGTGAAGTTTGAAGATGTGAATAAAGAAAGCTAGTCAATGGATTTGAGGCGGTCTACTCTGTAAATTCTTGAGTGGATGAGAGGTAAGCGCCGTCATGTAATGAAGATATGGGATTAAACCAATTTCAGCTGTTTTCATGAAAGTGGCAGTTGCCGACAGCATTCTCAACCTTTCCCAGTGCTCCATCCCCCCCCCTTCTCCTCTCCTTCTCCTCCTCCTCCTCCTCCTCCTCCTCTTCCTCCCCCCTTCTTCTTTTCTCTCCCCGTTCCCTCCTTTCCCCTTATTCAATCTCAAGCATATGTATCTCAACTTGTACTTGAAAAAGCTGTAATAAGCGAAACGTCGTACAAATAAAGGCTCCGTCCTCATATGGTGTTTAACTCGTCAATTTCAGCTGTCGTGCCCTGATGTGGAGGTTCGCTGCTTTGCTGCAGTGGGCAAGGATAGGAATAAAAGGGACAACAAATGGGTATTGGATGGGTGTGGGATGGATACAGGATGGGTGTATGTCTTGGCTAGGCCAATCTTCTTTTGATGTGAAAAGGGCCTTTTGGTCGATGAACGCGTGTATGCTTGCATGTGTGTGTGTATGCATACATATATGTGTAAATGTGTGAACATATGCTTGTATATACGTATGTATGTTTAACTTCATAGTTTTATTTCTATTGAAGAAATGATATAAAAGGGAAAATGACAAGGAAAGTCTCTACCCTCGAACTTTGCTCCTTACGCTTAACAGTAAATCCAACTACGTGTTATGCGCACTTGTCTCAACTTATCATAGTTTGCAAGTCTAGGCTGACAAGCTTCGACACAAACTTTGAACTAGCTTCCCCCACATCTCTACCAAAATAACTGCTGCTATCGATCTTGCTGATTCCAATACCTGCCTTGAAAAGATATACATCATTCACACAAGCAAAATAGTCGCGCAGAAATGTAACCATATAGAACTGCATACACGTGTGATTCACCTTGGTCTTTGGATCACGTGTTGGACTCGTGATCGACAGCTATTTCCCTCCCGGTAGAGAGCTCAGAGCTCGTATGACCGAACTATGGGTAATGCTATGAACTTACAAGCACACACACACACAACTCCCCGCCCACGAGATTTGGAGTAACGACTCGAAGCGCAGTGATACTGAAATAATTTCAGCCCTGGGCAAGATTCGAACCAGGTACTGCCGATACCGCCGTACTGACAATCTGGGACTCTACCAACCGCGCCACCGTGTGTGTGTATGTGTGCGTGACTGTGACTACACGTGGCTGCGTGCGTGTGTGACTGCGTGTGTGTGTATGAGTACCTGTGTATGCTCTTATTTTACTGTATTCACCTAACTGTGCAGCAGAAGAAATGAGCTATACTCGTGGGAGTCCGTCTTTTTCGTCAACCAACATATCTAATCATGAATCCGTTTATGGTCTTACCTTGATCTAGGTTGTTTTAGGAATTGATGCATCTGTATGGAAGATTGCATTCATTAACATAATTTATATATTTTCTCACTATGTGCCCAAGAGAGCTTCTCTGCTCATTTTACCTATTTCTTTTAATGACCTGAATGCTACAATCAAATCAACTCTCTATTTATGGTGGGGTAAATGCTTTTAATCTCTCAATATGTTTTGCCTTCAAGATTGGAAGCTAATTTGGTCACTTCTCTTTGTATTCTTTCAATCTTGTTTATGTTTCTCACACTATGTGGAAACTAAACCACCGCTGCTTATCCTGGCCTAGAGCGGATCACACATTCTATGTTTTTTATGTTTTTTGTTTTGTTTTTTTCCTTCGTCCACGCATGGAAAGATATTTTTATGCTCGCTGTATGCTTTCTCAACTAGCTTCCCGATATATTTGACAGTAGACGAGCCATCTCCTGTCAACATTTCTAGATCTTTCTATTTTTTTTTTTTTTAGCAGATTATTTTTTTCTATTACTCATTGGAGGATCTATTATATCTTTTTATATTTTTAGTATTTTGTTGTCGTCGTTGATTTTTTTCTTGGGGGGGGAGGGGGGAATTATGGTTCTTGCATCTGGATTATTTTTTTTTTTTTTTTTTTTTTTTAGTTCCTGGTTGTTCAATATTACCCCCACAACCCTTGTCCGAACATTAAACCCCATCAACTTAGAAGTAGCATGGCAGGTCAGCAGGACGATTAAAGGATTCACGACAACGAAAAAAATTATATATCTACAAAATTTCATGCAAAGTATGTAGTAAGTTAATGAAAGGTGTAAAAAGAAGTCACGGGTCTAGGTACGAGTTCCGAATTTATTCCTGACCGGTTTCGCTCTACGCTTCTTCAGAGGAATGTGAAGCGTACAGCGAAACCGGTTAGGAATAAACTCAAAAACTCGGAACTAGACCCGTGACTACTTTTTACACCTCCCTGGTGT
This sequence comes from Oratosquilla oratoria, assembly GCF_046742065.1. Taxonomy (NCBI): domain Eukaryota; kingdom Metazoa; phylum Arthropoda; class Malacostraca; order Stomatopoda; family Squillidae; genus Oratosquilla; species Oratosquilla oratoria. The sequence continues at coordinate 3,494,992 of NC_134796.1, read as the reverse complement.
AAAAAGAAGTCACGGGTCTAGTTACGAGTTGCTAATTTATTCCTGACCGGTTTCGCTCTACGCTTCTTCAGAGGAATGTGAGGCGTACAGCGAAACCGGTCAGGAATAAACTCGCAAAATTCGGAACTAGACCCGTGACTACTTTTTACACCTCCCTCAACTTGTCACAATGTCTCAAGATAAAGTAAGTCTGACTTAGGCGAAACATCTCGCGATCTAAAAACCCGCATACGTAAACATCGCGGTGATCTACACAACAACAAGGCAACCAACGCCTGTGTCACATACCGAGACATCAACCACTTTAATGGACTAGATCAGGGATGGGGAACCTTTTTGTGCATGAACGCCACCTTACGAGGCCATACCATGCCCAAACGAGACCTTGCCCCCAGGAGCAAACCTAACCAGGAAGGACTGGGTTACCTTAAACAGAGGAAGAGCCAAGGTGGGCAAAACGAAAGAAAATCAACACAAGTGGGGATACACCAATAGCCCCCAATGTCCCTGTGGCGAAGTACAGACGATGGTCCACGACGTCCTCCGGGAATGTCCATTGAGTCCCCATTGCTCCGACCAAGACCTTAGGGAAGCAAATGAAACTGCCCTTATATGGACACGGTTCTGGTGCGACAAGATATGATGATGACCTTACAATTCATCGTCCCACATAGAAGCCGCACTGAACAAATTATTATTATTTTTTTTAATTATTCTATCCCTTTTTATAATAAATAATATACTTCTTAAATAATGAATAATATAATTTTTTAAATGATATGTATATCAAAGGCCGCAGAAGGCCGCACTTGATGGCCCGGAAGGCCGCAGGTTCCTCACCTCTGGACTAGATCCATGCTGGTTTGATTTTATGTGAAACCGACATGACAGGGAAAATGTCTAAAAGCAGCAATCATTCAGAGTTCAAACACAGTAGAACAAAACAGAGACACGTTTGATAATACACCACCTTTAAAGCCAGAGTCTGTTCTTGTGTCCCTTCCGCATCCTTTCCAAAATGTATAACTACCTTAGAGGTGGTATTCTGCGTCTGTGTATTTGAAAACTCTTCTACTTGTAAAACGTTGTACATACATACATATACCAAGGCTTTTCCCCCTTACAAGGGAGGTAGCCAAAAAGGAAAAGGCATAAAATCATTCCCACCCATTCCATCCCTGAATACACTCCACACCCCTCCACCCTCCCTCTCATCTTAGCACCTCCTGGATGACGGGTCATCCCTGCACCTTGTCCACTGCCCTGGGTCAGAAGCAGTGTCGCAAGACACAGCACATCCACAGCAAAGGCCGCTTCATTAAATCGGCGACCCCCCCCTCTCCGTCCCCCCATTGCATAAAAGAAGACGTGGAGAAATCCCTTCGGGCTGCGTCAAATTTTGCTCACACATACTACCTCACCCCCCATCCCCCGTCCATTCCACCTCATGCATCACAACATCATCCATATACAATCATTCTCCATTCACCCCTGTCTTATGTCCTCTCCCGTCCTTCCTCAACAGACATTCCCCTCTTCCCCAAAGCCCCCTTCACCCCATCCATCCACCTCATCCTAGGACGTCCCCTCATGTTCACTCCCTCTACATCTGCCTTCCATAGCTCTTTTACTAGTCTTTCTTCACTCATTCTTTCCATGTGTCCAAACCATCCTAATACTCTTTCATCAACCCTATCTCCCAACTCCCTTTCCACCCCTGTTCTCCTCCTTACCTCCTCATTTCTCACTCTATCTAGCCCAGTAACCCCCATCATACTTCTCAGACACCTCATCTCAAACACATTCAAACTCCTTCTCTCTTCTTCTCTTATGTTCCATGTTTCTGCCCCATACAGTGCTGTTGGCACAATCACTCCTCCATACAGTCTCCTCTTAGCATCCATTCCCAAATGTCTATTCCTCAGTACACTCTTTAATCCACCACTAGATAAAGGTTCCATTCCCACATGGTATATACTCTGACCAGTCTATCGACAACTACAATTTCAAATCGTGTGTGTGTGTGTGTGTGTGTGTGTGTGTGTGTGTGTGTGTGTGTGTGTGTGTGTGTGTGTGTGTGTGTGTGTGTGTGTGTGTGTGTGTGTGTGTGTGTGTGTGTGTGTGTGTGTGTGTGTGTGTGTGTGTGTGTGTTTGTGATGTGCGAGCGACTACGTGGCCACATGGGTATTGCGTTTGCGTGCTTGTGCGTGGGCGCGGCACTTCAGGGACATTATTCTCAAAGCGAACAAGTGAGTCTGAACGATACATCAAATCCACAGACAGGCCATTTGCTCATCTACATACATGTCCAGAAATGCCCAAAATACGAACAAATTTTTCAGAAATATATTATGAACATGATTCTTTTTTTTTCATGAAAACACTGAAATGAAACGCATATCAGGAATCAAACGTGAATATTCTCTTTCGACGCACGTTTTATTCGCTTTTATTTGCGTGCAGCCATTTGGAATACACAACAAAATATTTGTGTGTTGTTGTTTTTTTGCTTATGAATATGAATTAGCAATGACAAGTTTTGTGCCTATGTGTACCTTTCTTATGAAGAAATACATGTTGGAAACCTCTGACCAATTTATCACGATAATGACTTTGGTTGTGACCCCAGCATCTACCGGTGACGAACGCGTACCCAGGCTATCCGTGCACATAGGGTAAAGGTAACAGACTCAACCATAGCAATCACCTAATTTAGATTCCTCATTATATGCTTCGATACCTTCTTTTTGATATACATTCATCATTCCACATATTAAACCGTACTATACGCTTACTCGATGTATTTTTTTTTTTTTTTTTTTTTTTTTTTTTTTTTAGGTTTTAGGTTTTAGGTTTTCATCCACTCAGAGGCTTACCACTCGCATCACTTAACCTTTTGATTACTCAGCCCAGCTTACTGCAGCCGTCACCAGGCGATCTAATTCAGCTGAAGCTGACGCCCCCCTCCCCCCCATACTCAAAGGGAACTGCATCAACCCTCTTTCCACATCCCATTTGGCCTATCGTCAAATAAATTTTATTCCGCATAGGAACTCGCTCCCTGAATCCTAAAGGACCTCGCCTTCTTCCTTGTCTCAGTTGTCTTCTGCACGTAATCGTGGCTGTCACCAGGCGATCTTATTCACACACGGAAATTCTAATGCATCAATTGAATGAACGTTACATATTGTCCCGTGTAAACTTACAAATAATGAAATTTACACACACACTTACACATCCATATAAGTGTAAACACGGACACGCACCCGGACACACACACATACACTATCACACATATAATGTCAACTACACACACACACACGTACACACACACATACACACAAATACACATACACACACACACACATACACACGCCCATACATACATGTCCACACACACGTACATACACGTCCACACACACGTATACACACATGTATACACACCCACTAAATACACACACGTACGTACAAACACTATATACATACACATGTACACACACACGTACGTACACGTCCACACACACGTACACACACATGTATACACACGCACTAAATACACACACG
>NC_134796.1:3486428-3488928 GCF_046742065.1 Oratosquilla oratoria | reverse complement strand
TTTTGAATCACGTGTTTTCTGTGATTTATTCGTATGTATGTATGTATGTATGTATGTATATATATATATGTATGTATATGCATGTATGTATATATATATACATATATATATACACATATATATATATATATATAGACATGCGTAAACATACATATTCATATAATATGTATTCATATGGATAAATGTCTATACATATGCATGCATATGAGAAAGATCTGATATATGTCTACATATAGAGTACTGAACATACACAAGTACATTAATATGAAAACGTGCAGTCATAACTTTAATGGCGTATCCTGACAGTCAGATATTTACGTAATGCCGCATTATAATTTGTTCTTCCTTTTTACGACCAACACTGTAATGTAATGTTGGCTGGGCTCGAAAATTCATGTTTCACCGTGAAGAATGGCATGGCAGACGGATGCAATTCCTTCCAAAATTGAAGCGGCGTGAGGAAAGCCAAATATTCAGCGATGTCGAGGGGAGGAAAATACTCTACAACCTATTCCTCCTCTGTTCTCATCGATGAGAGGTTAATCTCATACTCAGCCGTGATCGAGTTCTTGATTTTGCTTCCTCTAGTTTGCGTTGCCCATGCTTGAGTATGCTCTTACATTAAGAATGTACAAAAACATGCATACATACACACAAACGTATATGCATTGGCATTTGCACATACACATTCACACACACGTGTACGCATATATGTATGTATACGTATATGTATAAATACACGTATGCAAATGTGTACACGTATATGTACATATAGATATCCGTATATGTACACATAGATATCCGTATATGTACACGCACAAGTATCCGTATGTATGTACGTATGTGTATATACAAAAACGTTTATGTAAAAGTATAAGTCTCCGTATATTTATATGTAAATACATACGTAAACATACTTGTATACAAATGTGTATATGTATAAGCATATATGTTTATACACATACGTACAGTATATGTAAATATAAGCATGTTCATATTTGTACTTATATGTGTAAATGTATATACGGTGTAAGTATACATGCATATGTATATACACATGCATATGTAAATGTATGAGCAAATTCACACGTAAATGTATATGTACATATAATACATGCACTCTTCGTTCTGTTCTCCGTATTTTTTATTTCTTATCTCTGAAGCAGAGCTATTAAAAGCATTCAGAATCAATTGGCACTGGCAGCGTTTTGTTCCATCTCTAAGAACGTTTTCTGGCAGAATGGCTAGGTTCGTGATTTTTGTCTGGTATATATTGTTTTCGTAGTTGGCTTAGCCTTCGCACATAATTGTTCAGCGCACCTGTTTTTGAGAGAGCTCTTTTCTTAGGTGACGGGAGTATTTGAAGTTCTCTTACTTGATCGTTTATTATTTGAAGTTCTCTTACTTGATCGTTTATTATTTGAAGTTCTCTTACTTGATCGTTTATTATTTGAAGTTCTCTTACTTAATCGTTTATTATTTGAAGTTCTCTTACTTGATCGTTTATTCCCAGTCAAAGGATTACAAAGGATTACAAAGGCGGAGCATGCCGACAGGAGACCTTTTGATCCATATCTAGGTCGGATGCGAAAAAAAAAATCATATTAATAATAAAATAATAAATAAAAACTAAAATGATGTAAATAACAAATGAAATACATGAATAAATGCATAGGTATAGTTAAATGATAAACAAACAGGTAAATAGTAAATAATAATAAATTGACATATAACTAATAATAAATGAAAATCAGACAGACAAATGATAACAAAACAAAAACAAATAATATAAGATAAGATAAATTATAATCAGTCTCATGTTTGCAATATCCGATTCTTCCAATAGTACCAGCTAGGATGGAATTATCTAGTGATCTAAGATATCTGTTGTAATAATCAAATATTGGTGGGTTAACGGAGTGTTATTTTTGGTTTCATAATTTTTCCTGGCTCTATTTCGTAAATAGCGCACTCAGTTGTCCCAGGAGGAAAATGTACCAGGAAGGAAATAGGCAAGAATTGGTTTGCTAATAGGGTGGTCGACGAATGGAATAAACTTAGTAACCATGTAGTAAGCGCTCAAACTATCAGTTGTTTTAAGAAACGATTAGACAACTTTATGGATGGGGATGACAGGTGGTGATGGATACGGAGCTGCCTAGTGTAGGCCTTATGGTCTCTTGCAGTCTCCTTCATTCTTATGTTCTTATGTTCTTAAATGGATGGGGTTGCTATAGGTAATTCACTATAAATAGTCAGCAAACTTTTGCATAATTGCAACTAAAGCACAGATTCTAAATAACAACAGCTCTTCTTCATACGGCCGTTACATAGAAGATCTATTCATCCACGTGAAGAATAAGCAAGAACTAACAGAGCTAAGGCAACGACTCAGCATTGCGTCTGAACTCAATTTTGCACTCAAAGAATATAAAGAAGGACGTGTCTCTTTCTTGGACAGTTTAGCCACTGCTAGTGAATCGGGATTCAGCACACCAGT
>NC_134796.1:3473928-3478928 GCF_046742065.1 Oratosquilla oratoria | reverse complement strand
GTTCCTGTGGATTCTTATATTTTAAAATCAAAACTAACTTGGATTTCATCTAGGCTAACTTTTATTTCAAAGTACATGAAAAATGTTTTAAGTCATATTTGAATTATTTCCAGGTCTGATCACTCTCAATGTCTATCTTTCTCTCTCTACTACAAATACAAACACACATACACACATCTTCGTATGTCTGTCTACCTGCCTGCGTTCTGTACCTACCTGTCTGTCTCTGTCTTTCTTTTAGACCAAGAGAATCATACTTGCTATTTTATTTAATCTGATGTAGTTTATTTTTCATCTCATCAAATAATTCACTAGCACTCTACTTGCAAGTTAGAATGCGTGATACCTCGACTTTTATGAATATTCTCTTTTATTCTTTACGAAGATCACAAGACGAGAAGTCCGCCTCCATACAAGTAAGGTTGGAAGATTTCCCAAGTGTGTGGACCTGACGGGCCAACTTGAAATATTTCCGAGGAAAGGACCCAAGGGAAACAGCAGGCAAGGATCACTCGTAATTCCTAAGTAATAGAGATCAAAATCGCATATACGGCACCTAAATTCCCAAAGTAGTTTCTATACATAATTCTACTCATCTTCTGTGTGTGTGTGTGTGTGTGTGTGTGTGTGTGTGTGTGTGTGTGTGTGTGTGTGTGTGTGTGTGTGTGTGTGTGTGTGTGTGTGTGTGTGTGTGTGTGTCTCTGTGTGTGTGTCTGTGTGTGTGTCTGTGTGTGTCTGTGTGTGTGTGTCACCATTGTGTTGGATCACGTGTTGAACACATGATCGGCAGTTATTACCTAACCGAATGAGAGCTCAGAGCTCATATATGACCGATCTTTGGGGAATGTGACCTTACACACACACATTGGAGTAACGGCTCGCAGCAAAGCGATACCAAAATTATTTCAACCCTGGGCAGGATTCGAACTCGGACCGCTGGAGTAGCGGTTGCGAACGCTACAGCTGCGCCGTCGAACAGTGTACCGTGGTTGTGTGTGTGTGTGTGTGTGTGTGTGTGTGTGTGTGTGTGTGTGTGTGTGTGTGTGTGTGTGTGTGTGTGTGTGTGTGTGTGTGTGTTTGTGTGTGCGCGCGTACGTGCGTGCATGTGTGTACGTGAATTTACCTCAGTGTCTTTCTCTGCTCAGACATTTTTTTCCTTTCTTTACGATATTTCGAAACTTTGTTTCATATTGCACGTAGTGCTTGCACCAAGATTTAGGAATATTTAGTGCCTAAAGTTTGTGCGTATTACTGCCAAGTCTCCAGGATACCCGCCCCCCGTCCAGGGAGGGATGCCACGCACGCCAAACACATGGGTCGGTGACCCGAAACGAGGTCAAATGGCCACTGAGTCGTAGGGCGTTTATCTGGCTTTTGGATGCTTCATCTTTTCCACCTGGCTTTCCAGCATATCCTCTTCACTGGAGGAAACCAGCAAGGGAACCGGTTTTCTTGCTAATATCTCATGCGGCAGATAAATTTGTTTACATTGTACAAATAAAAAGACAGTTGTGCCTCACCTGACCTCAGATATATAACACATATAAAGAAGCGTGTCTACGTATCTACATATATGTAATTGTACATATATTCAAGTGTAAATATACACAAATATGTATACATATATGCATATTTACACATATACACATACTCATATATACATATATCAATATATACATATATACACATATACATATACACATATATACACGTATATACATATACACACACACACACACACACACACACACACACATATATATATATATATATATATGTATATATATATATATATATATATATATATATATATATATATATATATATATATATATATATATATATATGTACAGGATATTTTCAAGTTCTCCAAACTTTATGAAGGCAACATAAAAATTCTGAAACCAGCCAGAAGAAGGACTTATTAAGAGCCTTAATTGTCACTACATATCTAAACCCCAGCGACACCAAAAAACTAGAAATCGAAGTACTCTCAGTGATGATATTCATAAGCTAGAAAAGCAAGGGAAATATGCCAAGACTAATAAGTATCAACATCCTGATGAAGTCTCTATTATTAGTACCCTGGGACTCCTATTTGCTAAATTTTCTTTGAAGATCATAGAGAAGAGGGTATTTGTCACTAACTGCTCCTCCATCTGCTCCTCCATCTATTGCCATTATATATGTGATGTTTTTTGTATGGTTAAAGATATTCATAAACTCCAGAACATCATGCAACGTCTTATCGATGCTTTTGATCTTAATTTTACTTTTGAAAAATAGATCAATGGCCGTTTGCCTTTCCTCGACGTCCTTGCAATTATATACGTCAAAGCCAATAGGCAAAGGTATCTTCACGTTAAAGTGAACGATCTAGTGATGTTTACATTCTACATCCTTGCCTATACACCTGTACACGTCGGAGGCAACCAGAGGTCACTAGTATTTGTTGGATTCAAACATAGGTTTCACGTCGCTCGAACCAGGGAAGAAGTTTTCCCGCTACTCAGCCCAATTGAACTTAACAGCAAAATATCAGAGAAAAGAAAATCATTAGCCCGGCCACACACGTGCAGTTTAAACTGACAGTTACAACTGTTCAGTTAAAACTGTCAGTTGAAACTGCACGTGTGTGGGAATCTCAGTATCACTGAGATACCCACACACGTGTAGTTTCAACTGACAGTTATAACTGAACAGATGTAACTGTCAATTTAAACTGCACGTGTGTGGCCGGCCCTACACTTGTAGTCACTTGTATAACATTATCGGTCCAGACAAGAAATTAACACCAATAGAAAAGCGAGAGGCTGACAGACCTTATTACGTAACAAGGCCGAGCACAGAATAATAAATATAAAAAGAAACAATATATGTATGATATATTACATCATATATCATATTTATATATATATATATATATGTACAGTATATGTACTGTATATGTATATGTATATATAAATATATATACACACATATATATATGCATATACATATATACACACATATACATATATATATACATACATGTATATATATATACATACATACATATATATATATATATATATATATATATATATATATATATATATATAGTAACTTTAATCACCCATGGAAAACTACATCAAAACATACACACGAACAAACATACAACCCCACCCCTCCAGGCTATTCCATCATGTCCACAGCATGAGAATAACTAAGAGGACAGGCATTATTTATTCCAACACATACTAAAGAAATACAGACACAAATTAAATCACAAGAAATAATTACATAATAGAACAAATAATATATTATACAATATTCAAATGTTTAAGCTCCCTATTATATACAAATGACTTTAATGTTTGTTACAAATGTCAACCCCCTCAGCAAATGCTGTCTCAGCATTTAAGTAGTATAAAAACCAGAACCAAAGGAGGGAACGATAGTCTGTAGGTGAACGTAGATCCGGTAGGATCTACGTAGTGTATCTTATCGAATATAAGTGCATAAGGAAAGTTGTGTTTTAAATTTTCCAACAAGACGAGATACATGACCACACACCTACAGATTCATTATGGTGGCAGCGTAAGCGATCACGTCTCCTAATTTAACGGTAGTTAATTTTATCGTCTGTACGGAGATTACCCACGAAATATTACATATACTTTTACCCATACGAAAGAAATACTCATAGTGGGTACCACACACGGAACATTACTAGTTCATTCAAGTGCATAGTGTTGAAAAGAAAGAAAAAAGCAACAAAAATCATCATCTGAAATAGTAACCAGCCAAAAAAAACATCCCGTCAACAGACCTCGGTAATACGAACACTTTAAACCCACTGTTGACGAGTGATGAAGTGTATAATGCATACAAGTAATACTCTTCACGACAACAAATACCACCATTGGCGCTAACTGATACCATTGGTCCAACCACCCACACACCCTCCGCCATCCGACTCCCGGCTGGTCCTGAGTCAACGAAGTCACGAGCAAAAACAAAAAACTCGATCTCAGTGGATTTGAGTTGGGCTCGCGTTCCACTACCCACTATTCACTTAGATATCGTCAGCGCCTCGGCAAACACCACAGCCCCACCCTTGCTATAAGCACGGGTATCACCACTATGGGCCCTGCTGTCCTTCAGATGACGTGACCTGGTAGTCATCCTGCTCTCCACGACGTCAATAGTTCTACGAGTCCTGCGGTTCATTCACCATCCTCCTCGCCCTCCACTCACATGGGTTCCCCCACCCAACAAAATTATTATATATTTTTTGTTACCTACAATATTAGATACCTAAATCATCATAAATCACTTCTATTAAAATTATAAAAATTCATGTCATAACTCAAAAACCATCCTCAAAGCACCCTCATCTTTAAAAATAACGATCAATCATCTACTCCCGTTTAATTGTTTAAAAATATTTTAGGAATAATCCACAAGACAACCACCATCAACCAATCCAACGACCTACCCCTACTATACTTCCCAAGATTTATACATCAACAACGATGAGTATAAAGTAAGTACATGTTTTTAATATTAATCAAATGTATATTTGACTTGATTTTGTATAACTATATTCAACACAATTATATATACATATATATATATATGAATATATATACAGTATATAGTATATATATATATATATATATATATATATATATATATATATATATATGTATGTATGTATAAATACAGTAAATATGCATATATACACACACATATATATATATATATATGTATATATATATATATATATATATATATATATATATATATATATATATGCAAGCAATCACATTACCATGATACGAAAATGCAAAATAGCCACAGAAGGGAAACTTGTGGACAGTGCTTTCGTATATTACATCTTCAGACTAAATGAAAGAAATACAGAGTTGTGTTTAAATATAAGTATCAGGTAGCAACCGCAGGAAGGGAAGGGGGAGACAATACAATGCAGAGGGGTCAATGGAGGTAAGGTTACC
>NC_134796.1:3311428-3468928 GCF_046742065.1 Oratosquilla oratoria | reverse complement strand
TATACACCTGAAACTTATAAGGGTATAATTAAAAACAAAGGGCTTAATAAAAAAAAAAGGGCCAAGCGTAAATTCTGCACCCACTTCGAAATTTAAAAAAAGGGTAAAGATAATTTAATTTTTTTATACATATGTATATTTAAAAAAAAATTAAACTGAATTTTTAGGGAGGGGAGTGGAAAACTTACACCGTCCCCTAAAAAGGGATAAAACAATTGAAAATAATAATAATAATAATTTGTGGGACGATGAATTGCAAGGTGGCCTTCATGCACAAAAAGGTTCCCCACCCCTGCCCTAGGCATATCAAAGGGATAAAAAATATAAGATTTTGTCTCCCTATCATATACACTCTTTAGTATTATGCTAAACGTTTTCTTTCCCTATTTAAATCCTCGATTGTGATGACGGTTCAGGTTTTATTTTATTTCACTTATGTACATACAGTATTCTATATATTTTTTCATTATCTTATTATGGTTATATAATTTCTTTATTATGATTATTCATAATTTTATTATTGCCTGATTTTATTATCTTTTCAATTCATAATCTAGTTTTATTATGATATTTCATCCTTTATGTTTATTTACTTATTTCATTAATTTAACTATCTATAACTTGTTTAATTACTATTATCACCCTATCATGGGTAATATGATTAAGATTCAAAGTATCTGTCTTTACCAGAACAGCGGGGATGCAAAATGAGTACGAACGGTATTGAAACAAACAGTCCGAAATAGGATCAACAACAGACCAATCATTAATTGACCACTAACTTGCCCCTTTTCATCACGCGGTTCCTCGACCAATCAGAATTCAATAATCATCCGGTCGGACCAATGAGAATGCAATAACTATCCGAGCCAACCCTATAGACACAACCGGTTACGTGTGATAGGATCTGTCAGCATACACACTATTTTAATTAATCTGATAAATCAGCCCTCAACAGCGTACCTGCACGCCACTTTGTATGATTGGATTGCGATTCTCTCCAATCCGTAGACCACCAATTACTACGTTTGAATTAAAGAGAGGGTAGGTCAGATAAAATGAAATAGACCAAAACTACCCAGCCTATCCGAATACAGAGTGTAGAGCCCACGGCTTCGGTCACAACTGTGGGCATTTCCAGGCGCGTGTGCATCACCATTTATGAGCTCAGTGATGTTAATAACTCCACAAATGTGCCCACAGTCCTTCTGTTGTGGATACGGGAAAACATTAATCCGAGAACAACAAGTGAGGACCTACATTCAACACCGGCTCTGATCGCATAGGAAGGTTGCAGTTCTTTGGTCACATGTTTCCCTGTATAACTGTGACCGAATACGTGAGTGTGTGTGTGTGTGTGTGTATATATACATATATATATATATATATATATATATATACATATATATATATATATATATATATATATATATATATGTGTGTGTGTGTGTGTGTGTGTGTGTGTGTGTGTGTGTGTGTGTGTGTGTGTGTGTGTGTGTGTGTGTGTGTGTGTGTGTGTGTGTTCACCTCGGATCTGCTGCAGTCTCTGTCGAGACAGCCAGACACCACCCTACGGCAGTGAGCTCAGAGCTCCTTATTAGCCGATCTCTGGGTAGGTCTGAGACCACTCACACACCACACACCGGGACAGCAAGGTCACAACTCCTTGACTAACGTCCCGTACCTACTCGCTGCTAGGTGAACAGGGGCTACACGTGAAAGGAGTGTGTGTGTGTGTGTGTGTGTGTGTGTGTGTGTGTGTGTGTGTGTGTGTGTGTGTGTGTGTGTGTGTGTGTGTGTGTGTGTGTGTGTGTGTTTGGGTGTGTGTATATATTTGTGGGTGTGTTTCTGCGTGCGCGTGGAAAAGTGCTTAATACATTAGGGCCAATAATAGATTTCGTGCCCACAGAAGGTCACTATGAGGGAAATCCAATATCCAGCCACCTGGAAGCCTGCTGAGAAAGGGCAATCAACAACATCAACAGCCGTTTGACTTCCAAGGTAATACTTGAGCACGACCGCGCTTCACCCCTTGTGTGCTGTTAATAGCTTCCTCTGAAAGGCCAGCAGGCATAGACGCACACACACGCAAGCACGTTCACACACACATACACACACACACACACACACACACACACACACACACACACACACACACACACACACACGCACACACACACACACACGTGGGCGGGAAGTTGGGTGTGTGTGTGTGTGTGTGTGTGCAAGGTCATAGCATTACCCATAGATCGGACCTACGAGCTCTGAGCTCTCTTCCAGGAGGGAAATAGCTGTCGATCACGAGTCCAACACGTGATCCAAAGACCAAAGACCAAGTGAATACACACACACACACACACACACACACACACACACACACACACACACACACACAGTGTACAGTAATACCACACAAGCTTACTCCAACTCTCGTGGACGGAGAGTTGGATGTGTGTGTGCGTGTAAGGTCACAGCATTACCAATAGATCGGTCATATACGAGCTCTGAGCTCTCTTCCAGGAGGAAAATAGCTGTCGATCAAGAGTCCAACACGTGATCCACTCACATACAATACGAAAGTATATAGGATCACAAAAGCAAGCACGCGAACACACAAAAGGTAACACCAAACACGCAAATACAAACACAAAAACACACACAAGCACAAATCCAAACAGAAGCACACACACACACATACACACACACAATTATATATCAATAACGTGAGAAAGATGTGTGTGTGTGTGTGTGTGTGTGTGTGTGTGTGTGTGTGTGTGTGTGTGTGTGTGTGTGTGTGTGTGTGTGTGTGTGTGTGTGTGTGTATGTGTGTGTATGTGTGTGTGTGTGTGTGCATGTGTGTGTGTGTGTGCGTGTGTGTGTTGTGTACATACATACATACATACATATATACATATATGCATACATATATATCAACAGTTGTTCCTATAATGGTACAATAACTATTCAAGTAAATAGGCAAAGAACTTAAAACTAATAGACAATAAACGACTCGATACGCACTATAAATAAAGAGATAACTAAATGAAAATAAAAAGATAAACAAAGATGTTATCAAAATAGATACAAATGCATAAAACGAAACTAAAAACGAGAAAGCAAATATAAACATACATAAATCCATGACCTACAAAGTGAAATGAAAAAAATACGAGTAAGTATAAAGAAACATAAATACATTAATGGATTAAACAAGTGCAATATAAATAAAAATAGATAAATAAAGTTTCCAGGGAGTTTCTGTTCTTCGTGTGTGTGTCAGTCGATTCCAGTTCCAGCAAAGTATCCCCCTCACCCACCGAACTAATCGTTCTATTTACGTAGCCACGTCTACGCGCCCAATCCCCAATCTCCTACTAATCCATGACTATGCGTCCTCTGTTGTTGCTACGAGAGACAGAAAGACAAGGAGATGAGTGGGAAGGAAGGAAATGGAGGAAGTGCGAGGGGGAAAGAGGTAAGGGGAGAGGGACGTATTAGGTGCGGGGCCATTAGAGTTGGACGGAAATCATGGGGTGGAACGGGGAAGGGAATGAACGCTGAGACGTGGAGGGTCGTCAAGGGAAGATGAAAAAAGCATGATGGAAGACAAGGAGAGACTTGAGGTAAGGCGGTGAGGGGCATGAGTGGAAAGGGTAACGATTGTGGGGTGGAAATAAGGCAGAATATGAAAATAAAATATGGAACAGAATATGAAGAAAGGATATAGTAGTGAAAAAGGGGTGGAGGGGTTAACACACTTCAATACTTTCCCCTTACGTTCCTCCCCTCTCTTTTGTGACCCGCCCTCCCCTCCCCTCTCCCCCCCATTCCCTCTCTCGTACGTCCCTCCTCTCCTTAAGTCCCTCTCTTCCCTCATCCATCCCCATCTTCTTTGATGACCTTCCCCTCCCTTTCCCCTCTTCCACTCCCCTCTCTTCCCATCTCTCGCCCTTCCCTGTTCCCTTCCCTAAGTCCTTATGTCTGCTCCTCTATCTCCCCATGTCCCCCTCCCCTCTCTTCCTCTCTCTCCTCCTCCTCTCACATAGCTCAACCTCCACTCTCCTCTTCCCCCTCACGTTCTGTGTTCCATTTCTTTAACCTCTTTGTGACACCATGTATGGATCCTGGACAACGCCATTCAGCCGTAAGTGCGTCACAAAAGCGAAATAACGGAAGCCTCGATTAATCTTCTTAGACGGGTCAGGTACTCGACGGGTGCGACTTTGGACAACGCGTTTTATTCAGCCGTGTGAAGGGGTCAATAGACACGGACACATCCCATGAGGTTCCATGTGTTCGCGCGTTTTCCCAGTGGGAGAGGAAGGTGGGAAGGAGAGTGTTGAAAGAGTAGATAAAGGACAGTAAAGGTCAGAGAGTAGAATGCAGAGAGTAGAGTGCAGAGAGTAGATGGAAGAGTTCAAAGGTCAGAGACTAAAGTACAAGGCGCAAAGAGCAGAGAGAGAGAGAGAGAGAGAGAGAGAGAGAGAGAGAGAGAGAGAGAGAGAGAGAGAGATACTGAGAGAGAGAGAGAGAGAGAGAGAGAGAGAGAGAGAGAGAGAGAGAGAGAGAGAGAGAGAGAGAGAGAGAGAGAGAGAGAGAGAGAGAGAGAGAAGGGAGAGAGACACGGAGAGAGATAGAAGGGGGAGACAGAGAGTGGAGAGATAGAGTGGAGAGAGAGAGAGATAGAGTGGAGAGAGCGAAATAGAGTGGAGAGAGAGAGAGAGAGAGAGAGAGAGAGAGAGAGAGAGAGAGAGAGAGAGAGAGAGAGAGAGAGAGCAGAGAGAGAGCAGAGAGAGAGCAGAGAGAGAGAGAGAGAGAGAGAGAGAGAGAGAGAGAGAGAGAGAGAGAGAGAGAAATATAGGGGAGAATGAGAGGGAGCGATAGAGAAATAGAGAGGAAGAAAGAGGAGAGAAGAAGAGAGAGTTGAGTTGAAGAGAGAAGGAAAGGGGGGGGAAGGCGAGAAGGAGGGGGAAGAGGGGGAAGAGGAGAGGGTGGGAGGGAGGGGAGGATAGGAAGGAGGGGGAAGAGGGAAAAGAGGGGGAAGGGGGGGAAGAGGGGAAAGAGGGGGAGGGTGGGAGGGAGAAGAGGATGGAAAGGAGGAGAGGGTGAGAAGGAGGGGAAGGTGAGAAGGAGGGAAGGGGGGAAGGAGGGGAAGGGGGAAGGAGGGGGAGGGTGGGAAGGAGGGGGAGGGTGGGAAGGATGAGATGGTGGGAAGGAGGAGAGGTTGGGAAGGAGAGGGAGGATAGGAAGGAGAGTTAGAAAGAGAAGGAGAAAGAAGAGGGGAAGGAGGAGGAGAAGAAGGAGGAGGAGAAGAAGGAGGAGGAGAAGAAGGAGGAGGAGAAGAAGGAAGAGGAGAAGAAGGAGGAGGAGAAGAAGGAGGAGGAAAAGAAGGATGAGGAGAAGAAGGAGGAGGAGAAGAAGGAGGAGGAGAAGAGGGAGGAGGAGAAGAAGGAGGAGGAGAAGAAGGAGGAGGAGGAGAAGGAGGAGGAGAAGAAGGAGGAGAAATTGGAGAGACGAGGAAGAGTTGTATACACTAGGAGAGACGGACGAGGAACAGCATGAAACTGAGCAAGAGGGAGGGAAGGGGTGGCGGTGGTGAGGGGCCTACGCTAGGAGGCGCTGAGTAGCTGAGGCCGAATCCGTCACTTTTGCCCTATCGTGCCCTTGGACTGGTGTGGCAGGTAACAGTTACTGCTGGGAATCGGAGAGAAGGGCGGGATTCGAACCCACAACAAAGCGAATACGGGGCCAACACTCGGAAGGAAAGAGTGTTATAGACACCTGGGAGAAAAGAGTGAAAGAAGGAAATGTGAAGGAGAGTGACGGGGAAAGAGAAGAGAAGAGAAGAGAGGAGAAGAGAATAGAAGAGAAGAAAGGAGAGAAGATCACGTCGGTGAAAGTAGGGGGAGGAGAGAGCATAAAGTAAAGTAGAGAATACATTAGAGAATACACGAGAAAAGAGAAGGCATCAAGCAGGAAGAAACAGAACGAGATATTTGCTCAAGAACGAGGAGAAGAGGTAGAGAGAGGGTGATAAAAAGGAGGAAGAAGGGACAAAGGTAGACGAAGCCGAGGAAGAGGGCTAAGGAGGCGACAGGGATGAAGAGGAGGAAGAGGAGGAGAGGAGAGGAAGGGGAGGAGAGGAGAGGGCAAGGGGGAGAGAAGTTGGGCCACAGGAACGACGTGTGAATGCAAGAAATAAATGGAAAAAGAAAAGGGAAAAAAAATCAGAATCTATGAATATGAGAAAAGGATGCGAAAAGAATGTGGTTGTTTGTTGCTTCTATATTTCTCTCTGCCTCTCTCTCTCTCTCTCTTTCTCTCTCTCTCTCTCTCTCTCTCTCTCTCTCTCTCACACACACACACACACACTCTCTCTCTCTCTCTCTCTCTCTCTCTCTCTCTCTCTCTCTCTCTCTCTCTCTCTCTCTCTCTCTCTCTCTCTCTCTCTCTCTGCCTGTCAGTCTCTGCATGCCTGCCTGTGCGTCTGTCTGTCTGTCTGTCTATCTTTCTGTTTCTGTATCCCTTTCTCTAATGCAGAATTGAAGTTGGTAAGAAATAAAATCCATGGATAATATAATATGTGATATGATATGATATATAGTATAGTATGATATAATATAATATAATATAATATAATATAATATAATATAATGTAATATGATATAATGTAATATAATATAATATAATATAATGTAATATAATATAGTATAATATATGATATAATATGATATATAACATGATACATAAGATGATACAAAATATATATATATATATATATATATATATATATATATATATATATATGTATATATATGTATATTCCAAATCATTCACAATTTTATTCTGTGAAGGTGAGTTGACTGTCTACAAACAAATCATTGATTCTGTAATATTTATAGTCGAAGGTGTAACCTACACTTTTCAGATATCAAAACATATACACTCACAGTGTATCTTTTCAAAGGGTAGGAAACAGGATACTCATTTTTATTGACATTTTCTAATATTCTAACAATGTTTGCGATACCAAAAGTTTCAAACCTTTTGTCCAAATTTTCATCCAAATTCTTCAGTTTCGCATGAAAAGATGCATTTTCTGTTTTGAATAGAATGTTTGATAAAGAACATAAATTGCTTGCGTTTTCTAATTGCACTTTTCTCTGGAGTTGCCATATCTTTCACCTTTTATTCTTTTCATTTCTTTCAGGATGGAATGTTTATGTTTCCTTAATTTGTTTCGAATTGAATTATCATTAAGTGGAAAATGTGAACATATTCAAATTCTATCATTCTCTTGACACGCTGAAATTCTCTGTTTTGTTTGTTTTTTATTTGAAAATATGTTTTAGAGTTTAAACCCTCTGAGCTGTTTCCTTATTACAAAGAAAAAACGTGTGTCGCGCTGATGTTCATGAACTAAGAAAGTAAATATAGGAAGATCATGAAGAACTGATTCAATTTTTCTAAACTGCTTTTGTGTAGTTTGTGCTGCTCACCAACTAGTGTATAAGCCAACAGTTGATAGAAAATACAAATTTGTGTGTAATGTATATCGATAAAGATATTCTATAGCCCTTAAGCATGTCGACCGTCAGTATAAAAGGAAAAAGTGACACTTTTATGGGAGGGATTGATATATGTATGTATGTATAAAAATTATATATATTTATATATATATATATATATATATATATATATATATATATATATATACGTGTGTATGTGCGTGCGTGCGTGTGTGTGTGTGTGTGTGTGCGTGTGTGTGTGTGTGTGTGCGTGTGCGTGTGTGTGCATTTGTGTGTGCATGTACGTACATATAACAATATACATATATATATGTGTATATATATATATACATATATATATATGTATATATATATATATATATATATATATATATACATGTATGTATGTACTCGTATGTATAAAAGCATTGTAACCTGGAATCGATCTGAATCCTGAGGATAGGAAAGATCACTAATCTGCGACCCCAGTTCCTGTTTTACACAAGGCCCAAGCCCACTAGTGGCAGGGGGTAAGGATCGGAACAAATCCCTTTCACACTTTCGCCATTGTAACTATGAGAGAAATTCGCTAGTGACAGCGACATTAATCTGATCATTTTTATGACAGTCGCATGTAGGATTCGAACCCACTGCTTCGGCCACCCGTAAGATTACCCAGTACACCACAGAGACTTAAAAGCCTTAACATTATCAGGTTGGGAAAAACGATAATGTATGTATGACCGGTGGATTTCTATTTATAAGAAAGGTAAAGCACCATTATTGATATCAATTTCAACCGTTAAGGAAATGAAAAGCATTTATGTTATCAGGCCAAAGGCAGAGAATATCATCAACATTAAGTGGCCATGTAATACCAGGGGGAATTATCTAAATTGATATTTTCCATGTACAAATTACTTAAAACAGGGGTGAGGGGATTTCCCATATTCATGTCAAATGTTTGGGTATAGCACTTGTCATTAAATCAAAACTTCCAACTTTTAGTACATACTTTGATTAATTCAATAATATTGTAGGTAAGTAATGGTAATATATGTTTCTCAAGATCAACTTAAAGGGAATTTATTAGATTATCAATTGGAACTTATCACAACTAATTAATTCAAAACCATAATTTGACTGTGCATTGTTAGGTTTGTCTTTGGGATCTGAGTTGTTATTAATACAGGATGTGGATATTGTTCCGACTAAAGTGCTAAGAGTTGTCACAAGCCATTTGGAAAGTTTATAAGCGGCTAATCCTATTGACGAAATGATTGGCCTAATAGGATTGCTTGGTCTGTGTGTATTCATAAACACGCACATGTATAGTAAAGGGAGACTTATAGGGGAGTAAATTTCTTTATTGAATTACTATGTTCCTTTAAGATAAGCTTAATCTTTTTATTGCAAATACTATCTACACACTCAATGTGTTTATTTCTAAGTGGAGTGTATGTGTTAGTGTCATTTAATATATTTTTAATTTTGTTTAAGTAATCCTTTATTATTCAAGATAACAATTACTTGCGAACTATCAGCTTTAGTTATGTGGAGACCACTGTAATTTTTTTCAAATTACTGATGGCATATATATACAAGTATATATAAACATTTGGTCAAAAGAGTAATGACTTGCCCAGTTCCTCCCCAGCTAACAGCGTTTTTCAGTAACCACATTACTTTTTCTTTATCCAGCAGGAAACATCGATGTTTGTCCTGTTCATATTGCTCTTCTGTGTAAATCTATTTCCACACGGGTTCCCACGATAGTTACTTATTTGCACGCGTGACAATTGATCCTTTCACATGGGACACTTGGTCCGCCACCTTGTTGGTTGTGTTTTTCATGACACCTTTTTGTTTCACTTTTACTGTATGTTATTGTTTTTGTTTCATGTCGTGTGTGTGTGTGTGTGTGTGTGTGTGTGTGTGTGTGTGTGTGTGTGTGTGTGTGTGTGTGTGTGTGTGTGTGTGTGTGTGTGTGTGTGTGTGTGTATGTGTGTATGTGCGCGCGTGTGTATGTGTGTGTGTGTGTGTGTGTGTATGTACATGTATACATATACGTATGTATGTACACCTATGCATATATATATATATATATATACATATATATATATATATGTATATACATATATATATATAGAAGCATAGAGCGAAACTGGTCAGGAATAAACTCAGAAACTCGGAACTAGACCCGTGACTTCTTTTTCAAAGCATCCCTGCGAAACTAGACAGGAATAAACTCAAGACTAAGACTCCTGTGTTTCCTACCCCGCTTACGTCAAATATACATATGTATATATATATATATATGTATATATGTTATATATATATATACATATATATATATATACATACATACATATACATATACATATACATATACATATATATATATATATATATATATATATAATATATATGCATACACACACACACACATGTATATATATATATGCATATACATATAAATGTATATTCATTCACATGTATATATATATATATATATATATATATATATATATATTTATATAAATATAAATGTATATTCATTCACATGTATATATATATATACATATATATATATATATACATATATATATATATATATATATATATATATGCATATACATATAAATGTATACTCTCACTCAACTGATGCGCATGAATAAGTAGATGAATTACCACACGTCAAACAAGTGAATTGAATAATACTCCTTTGAAATCAACAGTCGACTATGCTTATTCTGGCTTCCACCAGGTAATTTTATTCAACCGAAGGAAGCCCTCGCAATGTTATAGGAATAACCACAAGTGATGCCCAAAGTTAGAGGCTTATCCGAACAGCTTGGTGGCCTGGAACGAC
Source organism: Oratosquilla oratoria (assembly GCF_046742065.1). Taxonomy (NCBI): domain Eukaryota; kingdom Metazoa; phylum Arthropoda; class Malacostraca; order Stomatopoda; family Squillidae; genus Oratosquilla; species Oratosquilla oratoria. The sequence goes on along the minus strand of NC_134796.1, from coordinate 3,458,548 downwards.
CTAGACTAAACTAATATTGAGAATTAACAAAAGTTTGGTGAAGCTCCCCCCCCCCGCCCCCTCATCCTAATGCCTAGTGCCACATTGAAGATTTTTGTTTTGGTTAACGTCAGGCGATGTTATTCAGACCACGGGATACCTGTGATCATCAAAGGATACCAAAGCATTAATGGGAACACGCGGACCTCACCCAAGCTATATCAAAGCTATGCAAATACGACTTTTGTTATCAAGTCCTCCATGTGAGTCTATACACATCAGTTCCCTTACGATGATGGTCGATTTCGTAAATAAAATTGTAATGGTGCAACAATAACAAAAGACGCGACTGCACAGTTCCCAGTACAGCATAGGATCGAAGGATTTTCGTCGTGGATGCGTTAACACAGTCAACAATTCCAGTCTCTGTGGAGCTACTCGTGTATTCAAATGTACTTGAAACAAGTGTGAAGTAAAAGTACCGTACCCTAGTATTTTCCATTTGACTCACTTCATCAAGGCCCCTACACACTGCCAGTCATGATTGCACAATATTCATGATTGCGCAAGCATATCCTGTGTGAGTGGGTATGATTGAGTGTTTGCGCAGATGATTGAGGAATTTCCAACACAGTTTGATTTTGTAAGCTCAAGCATAGTAGTTACACCATCATGAGTGATAGTTAGTGGCGATGATTGCGCCAACAGCTCAGTCTTTCCTTTGTAACCATGGCGAGCACACACGACACTCAGGAATTTTGGAGGGAGTTCATCCAATTCCACAAACTCCAACAGGTAAGTAATGATTGCTCAATCTTAGTGACAGTGTGTGTCCCAAACACTGTTTGCACAATCTCGATGACTGTGCAATCATGACTGACAGTGTATAGGGACCTTCAGAGTCATGACCGTCTTTTCGCACTCAGACGGACATTCCAATGTCAAAAAAGCCGCGTTGCCTAAACATCACCCGATTGTGTGCTTTACTAAGCATAGCCTGAGGTAATACTGAGTGTCAAAGAGCCGGGTTTGATGCCGCAATCGAAACCCTTCAAAAAGATTCAGACGAGTGTGTCCGTCACACCAAGACCTCACGGCCATGGTACAAACTCATAATAGACACGTATTGTCGTTGAAAGTAACACAATAACAACATTTAAAAATCGCCTATATAAATACTTAGACTCTAATCCGCAAATAAAATATTATCCCTTGCAATAAAAGACCTGACAGCCCGGCATTTAATTGTAACGGCCATTGTACAAACGCATAATAGACAAGTATTGTCGTTGAAAGTAACATAATAACAGCATCTAAAAATCGCCTATACAAATACTTAGACTCTAATCCGCAAATAAAATATTATCCCTTGCAATAAATGATCTGACAGCCCGGCATTTAATTGTAATTGGACAAGATAGTAGTAGCAGTAGTGTTAGCTCATCTTCTATCACCTAGCTACCCTGTTTTCTTAACTGTAGCTTAGTAAAGTAAACATAAACAGCTTCGTTAGGGCCAGTAGGCCTGCTGTTGTTTGCTCTTCCTTTGTGTTCTTTTGTGTACATCGTCCTTTGTCTGACCCCAGTAACCCTCCCATCATGTAATCCAAAAGTAGGGAAGATAGGATACATAACCACAGTGTTCAGGTCATTGAAAAGAGTGGATAAATCTGACAATATTTCCTGTTGTGGAAAACGAGTTGGAATCACGGGGTCAACGGAACGAATAAAAAACAAGTACATTTCCGAGGAATATAAAAATTTTACTTTTTATACTGTTGCGTCAACTCGTTGAACAACTAAAGCCAGGTCCACATTTGTTGCATTTCCACGTATCGTATCATCTTTGCGTACCACCTAGTGATACAATACGGTGCAACGGGGTATTGTACCCACTTGTTGCGTATCCGTATACAGCAGGCGGATACGTAATAAGAGAGTACAATACCCTGTTGCACCGTATCGTATCACTAGGTGGTACGCAAAGATGATACGATACGTGGAATTGCAACAAGTGTGGACCCGGCTTTACAGGAAGGAGTCTGATCTAAAACAATTAATACTCTTAAAGCCAAGTTTGAACGTTGGATAAAGGGAAACAGGTCCCCACGAGCGTAACTCTTCCCTGTGTATTGAATTTAAGTAAAGACAATAAGGTAATTACACACACACACACGGATGGTAGAGTCCCAAACTGTCACTACGGCGGTCCGGGTTCGAATCCTACCCAGGGCTAAAAATAATTTCAGTATCGCTGCGCTTCGAGTCGTTACTCCAACTCTCGTGGGAGGGGAGTTGGGGGTGTGTGCGTGTAAGGTCAAAGCATTACCCATAGATCGGTCATACGAGCTCTGAGCTCTCTTCCGGGAGGGAAATAGCTGTCGATCACGAGTCCAACACGTGATCCAAAGACCAAGGTGAATCACACACACACACACACACACACACACACACACACACACACACACACACACACACACACACACACACACACACTTGCACCCTCCTGACTTGGCACTCCCGATAATGATGTCATTGTGCCACTTGGCTTTATTGGGGGCAATTAATGACCTGTAGAGAACATATATACGAGCAATCCGCTCTTCAAGATTGCTATATCGATGCACTGAACCGCGTGAAATACAAGGACATTCCTCTTTACTCTCTGAAAGGAAGATTTGGTGGATCAAATCTACGTCATTCTACTCGTTGATGCCGCCTGGCTATTTTAGTCACTTTCGTGGCAGACGCTCGTTAAAAACGAGGTGGAGGGATTTACGAGGATCCACAAGTCCACCTACATCAGCAGTATCAGAAGTTTAATATATCCAGCATATCCCATAGACGCTTAGTATTTGGTTACATTTGCTCCCAGTGTACCCATGGACCAGTTGGTCACTTGCGAGTTTGCTTTTGGATATAGACACTAAGAAAAATTCGTGACGTCTTTAAAAATATATACAAGTTCATCTTCAGCATGATCACACGCTTTATGGGATTTGTTTTATTCAGTGGAGGTCAAATCTGATTAAATTTCTTACTTCTTACAAGGACAAATTTTACGTCGTACTGGCCTACGCGAGGCGAACTCATTCAGATTAAAGGAACACCTTGGCAATAGAGTAAAATCTCGATTCAACTATTCATCCTTATACTGCCTAGAACAGTGGTTCCCAACCGGTGTCGCGGCACCAAAGAATGCCGTGAGATCAACTTGAGCCACCCTTGCCAAGCCTTTCAAAAGTCCCCGGCACCCTTATTAGAAAATCTAAATTCTAGTTTGTCAGTATTTTGTTGATTCAACATCACTGTAACAAAATTTTGTGTCTGGATAATATGTAAATACTCATCTTTACATTGATGCTGCTTTAATAAACAAAAATGGATGACGGAGAGAGTAGGTAATACGAAAATTATTTTTGCCCTCAATTTTGGCGGCACCCTCCCTCAGTTGTTGATCTCACGGCACTCTTTGGTGCCGCGGCACACTGTTTGGGAACCAGTGACATAACTGAATACGTTTATTAACTCCCAACGTCATACGCCAGTAGACGTTCAACTGCGACCGAGGTGGTACGAGGCACGAACAGAAACAACCCGACACTTGGTACATCTCAGGTCTATTGTTACTCTTTCACTATCAAAATCGACTCACGGGTCTTGGTCTGGTTGCCGCCAGGCAATTTTATTCATTTTAGGTGAGAAAACTACGGACGAGAAGATAAGAAATACCTAAACAAAACTTCCGTCCAACACTAAACAATATTAAAAATGAACAATGATTTTAAACATTACGACTCACTTCCGTCCAACACTTAACAATATGAAAAATGAACAATGATTTTAAACATTACAACTCACTTCCGTCCAACACTTAACAATATGAAAAATGAACAATGATTTTAAACATTACAACTCACTTCCGTCCAACACTTAACAATATGAAAAATGAACAATGATTTTAAACATTACAACTCACTTCCGTCCAACACTTAACAATATGAAAAATGAACAATGATTTTAAACATTACAACTCACTTCCGTCCAACACTTAACAATATGAAAAATGAACAATGATTTTAAACATTACAACTCACTTCCGTCCAACACTTAACAATATGAAAAATGAACAATGATTTTAAACATTACAACTCACTCCCGTCCAACACTTAACAATATTAAAAATGAACAATGATTTAAACATTACAACTCACTTCCGTCCAACACTTAACAATATGAAAAATGAACAATGATTTTAAACATTACAACTCACTTCCGTCCAACACTTAACAATATGAAAAATGAACAATGATTTTAAACATTACAACTCACTTCCGTCCAACACTTAACAATATGAAAAATGAACAATGATTTTAAACATTACAACTCACTTCCGTCCAACACTTAACAATATGAAAAATGAACAATGATTTTAAACATTACAACTCACTTCCGTCCGACACTTAACAATATGAAAAATTAACAATGATTTTAAACATTACAACTCACTTCCGTCCAACACTTAACAATATGAAAAATGAACAATGATTTTAAACATTACAACTCACTTCCGTCCAGCACTTAACAATATGAAAAATGAACAATGATTTCAAACTTTACATCTCACTTCCGTCCAACACTTAACAATATTAAAAATGAACAATGATTTTAAACATTACAACTCACTTCCGTCCAACACTTAACAATATGAAAAATGAACAATGATTTTAAACATTACAACTCACTTCCGTCCAACACTTAACAATATGAAAAATGAACAATGATTTTAAACATTACAACTCACCTCCGTCCAACACTTAACAATATGAAAAATGAACAATGAGTTTAAACATTACAACTCACTTCCGTCCAACACTTAACAATATGAAAAATGAACAATGATTTTAAACATTACAACTCACCTCCGTCCAACACTTAACAATATGAAAAATGAACAATGAGTTTAAACATTACAACTCACCTCCGTCCAACACTTAACAATATGAAAAATGAACAATGATTTTAGACATTACAACTCATGACCAAAATGCTAATGAAAATTAAATTCAGCATTGGTCAACTTGCGAATATATCCAACCCAGCGAATGCTAATTCTGAATGCACGAGAATGCACCATTGACAGCGTGAACGTTTAGTACACCCAAACGCTCAAAGGAGGTTCCATAACTAGGTTCGACTAACAACACCAAGAAAGTAAAAAATCCATGATTATTGGTAAATGGCAAAAGGCAAACTACAGGAGGCTCGATGCTGCATCCAAAGTAACCTTTGCCTTATGTGCTTGTGTAGACAGGGCCAGCAGCAGTTATCGGTGGCTGATACGAAATGTTAAAGCCCATCGTATTATTACAACGGAACTGTGAGTTAAAAGGTGATGAGTTTACGTTAAGCAATTATGAGTTCCGGCCAGACCCTTTACATGGCTAAGTGACGACACGAGGCAAAGTTCTCAGTAACGCTATACCCCCTCCTCCTCCATCAACACCTCCCACCTCCACCATCCCTTACATCCTATGACCTTAATTTGTGTAACGTGATTATAGGTTTACATAATAAAAGATCCACTTGCTGCGTGTGCCGTATAATTAAGTGAAAATTAAAAAAAAAAATCCATAAATAATAAAAAAAAAACATTCCTCAGACTGCAATTTTTTTTGTAATAAGGGGAAAAAATTTCATGTTATGTCGATTCTAACGCAAAACTCGTCGATAACGGTAAAACACGCAAGGCTTCTTTAACCTCTTTTTTTTTTGTCATTATTTTGTCAGCCTTGTGGGCAGCAAGGTCAGGCTAGAATTGTCGCCCCCCTAAAAGTGCCCCCCATGGCCATATGCCCCCCCCCCACACACACACACACCAACCCCTTGTGAGGGCCCTGGCTACGGTCAAAATTGTCACCTGTACCTGGACAACAAGAGCAAGTGGCAGTTATCGAAATTACACAGTTACGAGACATACCCGAGGCCCATTATGCCACGACACACAGTGTAAAGATTTAAGAGAGCATGAATAAATAAGGACTGAATGGATATATGAATAAATAAATAAACAAACAAACATACTATGAGTATAGTATGAACATACTAATGAATGGTATATGATATATACATATATATATATATATATATATATATATATATATGTATATATATATTGATGGCCTTGTTGTAAATTCACTGTCGCACTTGTCATGAGGATACCCGGTTCGAGTCCTGGGTAGTACCACATTTCAATTTCAAGCATGCTGGCCTTTGATGGCTTAGAATTAAAGTGCATTGTGGTTGTTAAAATGTATATATATATTTATATATATATATATATATATATATATTATATATATATATATATAAACACACAAAGTATAGAGATATAGATAAGTAAATGAATGAAGGAATAAACAAGTAGATGCATAAACAAATAAGTTAATAAATAAACTAGTAAATTTGTCAAACTAATAAATAAATGAAGTAGATAAATAAAAATGTAGGTAAGTACATAAAGATTAGATGAATATATAAATGAATAGATAAATAACTAGATAGCTATATATATATATATATATATATATATATATATATATATATATATATATACGTAAATAAGTAAATGCATAAGTATATACATACATAAATGTACGTACTCATGCACGCACGCATATATGAATAAACAAATAAACAGATATATAGCTAATTAGCTAAACAAATAGATAAATGAATAAATGAATCAATGATTAATTCACCAAGGGAGAACATGTGCCACTCGTATTTCCCACACAGTTCTGGCGTATCATGGCCGAGGTGGGGGACACTATGGAGCAAGAGGAGGGTGCTAAGCAGTAACCACATGGTACAACCAGGTGCTAAGCAGGAACCACATGGCACGACCAGAACCACCATCAGCCCCCCAAGCCACCCATCAGGATTATACCACGGATATACATGGAATGCCAGCAGACGCTGAATAAAACCCAGCTTCCTAGGAATTCGAATAAAATGGAGACAATACAAAATGTTTTGTCACAAAGTCGTGTGTAAAAGGAATATGGAATTTTCAGGAATATGCACTAGAATCCGCAAGAGTTGAAGCGTGTAGGTATGTGAACCACGAATACCTATTGCAGTGTTTCTCAACCAGAGTTCCCCGGAACGCTAAGGTTCCGTAAAAGGTCCCTAAGGGTTCCGCGGGAACAAGGGAGATAAGCTAATGCACTTTTGATTTCATATTTAATATCATATACGTAATATAATTAAACACGCACGACATATTCTTGGTTATTGTAATAATGCGTTGTAGACATCATCCTATCTAACCTATTGTTACGATGAAAATAAAACGAGAAAGATATGGAATATGTGTTTGCTTTTTGTCCTGGGGTTCCTTGAGACATGCAATTTATTTTAAAGGTTACGCAAAGGCAATAAGGTTGAGAAACGCTGACCTATTGGAATGCTGTGGAGCCGTAGCAGTTTACAAACCTGAGAATAAAACAACAAAATGGACGCATTGTGTAAATATAACATGTGCATATCCTTGCATTGATTTAACTTTTAACAAACTTTGGTTAGAACGTAAGTAAAGCTGTACCTCACCATACGAATGTAGGAGACTGTAAGAGACCATAAAGCCTACACTAGGTAGTTTAATGTCCATTACCTCCTATAATCCCCATTCATAAAGTTATCTGACCTTCTCTTTAAGCAACCAATAATTTCAGTGCTCAGTGCGTGGTTACCAAGTCTACGTATTCCAATCGTTAACCACTAAACTGGTAAACCATTTCTTGGTTATTTTCTCCTTAAACCTGAAGTTGTCCAGTTTAAATTCACTACTAAAAGTCCTGCCCTGTTGTCATATAATGACCTTGTCTTTATTACCCTTGTTAAAGCCCTTGACTCGTTTGATTACTTCTATTAGATCACCTTGCACTTTATTTCTCTCCAGAGGGTAAGGATGCCTAAGCCTGTTTTCGTTAGGTAAACTTCTGAGCCTTTGTATTATTTTGGTCATTATTTTCTGTACTGTTTAAAGACACGACTATCGCCCTTAAGTCGCCTTGCTAGGTGACCTGTCGTCTGCTTCCCGCCATTTCTATATTTACTTGTTTTGAATTGGTTAGATTTGATTAATACTACCATTATCATTATAATGGCCTGCTATATATTTTTTTATATGCTTATGTTTGTGCATTTATTTGGATCCAGGGAAAGAGGGTAATTATTTACCATCTTTGAAATATCTTGTTTTCGTAAGTAAATAAACAGAATCGACGCCATATTTTTTACTTGAATCCCGCCCGATTTTCTGGTAAAGCCGGCAGATATTGTGAGGTTTTTGAACATTACATGTACTGATTCTAGTTTGACTCGACTAGTGTGGCTGGATCAGAGTGATCTTACCTCCCTGAAGTGCTGATCAGAGGAGGAAGACCATAGAAGATAAAAACCTTTGTTGACCATCTCAGTAAAGTAACACATTTCGCGATTTTTTGTTGCCGCGAACTGCAGGTGATTTTTATTCGTCTGAGTAGCAAACTCCAGCCAGCCGGCCAAAGGGGGTTCCAGATCGATACTCTGGATCCTTAACTGAGGATACAAAGTGCGTCGTTATTCCGAAGGGATTATCCTAATATGTGCCGGGTGTAATTTTTTCCTTTTAATCTAGCTATTTCTAGTTTATTTTATTAATTTTCGTGGCGCTCCCCTCCATAGTGAAGGAGTTCGGTGACAAGGAAAAACCACTGACCTTTGTGTACAGTCATGGTGTTTGTTTATTATTTAACTATACTTATGCATTTATTTATTTTATTTACTATTATTTATATTATTATAATCTATTTATTTATTTATTATTTATTTATCATTATTATATTTTTTTCGCATCCGACCTAGTTATGCTCCGCCTTTGTAATCCTTTGTAAGTTATGCTATCAAATGCTTCAACACGTTGACATGCGTTTAGGATTGTGTTCTGGTTCCTGCCGCCATTCCATTTGATTTAGCAGAAAGACAGATCCAGAAATGAATAGAGTCTTGATCGATGGAGATCGCATTTACTCTAAAACTCATCCCCCTAACGTCCCATAACCTGAATCATTTAGATAAACACCTAAGCAAGATGCTGTAATGATAATAATTTATTTTATATTATTTGTTTTTGTTTTGTTATCATTTGTCTGTTTGATTTTCTTTTATTATTAGTTGTATGTCAATTTATTATTATTTACTATTTACCTGTTTGTTTATTATTTAACTATACCTATGCATTTATTTGTGTATCTTATTCATTTACATTATTATAGTTTTTATTTATTAATTTATTATTATTATAATTTTTTTCGCATCCGACCTAGATATGGACCAAAAGGTCTCCTGTCGGCATGCTCCGCCTTTGTAATCCTTTGAAAATGTCTGTGGTTAGCCAAAGTAAATTCCATAAAATATGCCATATGGATTGACGGTAGAGTCGCCTCGGTAAGTTCTCTCAGCCCTATTAAATTCACTTGCACGCAAAACTTCTCTTACAGGGTGTATGAGCTCTTTTCCTCAACGTTACTGCATTAGAAAAAATCACGATCAATATATATCAAATTCTCAGCAAGGAAAGTCGTATTTCCGCCTATCAAAAGTGCTGACGGGGTGATGGGCCAACTGAACTGTGCACATGGACTTCATCCCTTCACTCTACCCCACGGAATCCCGCCTTCCATGTTGATACCATAGGCCTGGCCACCTGCATTCCAGCGATGTCAATAAAACTGTCACCAAAGAGAAGTATTCACAATTACTGCTGCCGGGTCCAGGATCAGCCTCGGAGGAGGGGTCTGCAGACAAAGTGGACGGAATTCCTGTGAGAGTGACGCAGAAGGGGGCCGTCGCGCCCCATCCCTCCACCGCGACAGCAGGAAAAAGAGATGGGACTAGTGACGGGTCTCGTGTAGGGGGAAAGAAAACGGGAGAGGGGGAACGTAAAGAAGGAAGGATAAAGAGAAGGAGAGAGAGAGGGATAACGGAAAAATGAGAGAGGAGGAAGTTAAGACCGAGTTGGCTAGGAAAAGAGGTAGGGAAGAGGGGAAGATTCGAGGGGAAAGGAAGGAATGGCGGAGGAGATATAAGATTTGCAGGGGAAAGTGTGTGAGGGTGATAAAAAGAGAAAATGGAAGGACGCGAACATGTGCACACACACACACACATACTATTCAATATTTTAAGAAAAAACTTGATGCTGAAAGATACAAAGAAGGGTCACTACAAGCATAGCTCCCTTCCCGTGTAATACTAGGAAATACACACACACATACACACACACATACACTAACACACACACAAACACATACACACAAACACACACACACACACACACACACACACCACGAACACACACACACGCATTGATTTAACGGTGCCTAATGGGTAAGAATGACCATGGGGTTCTTGAATTTTGTGCTGGAACTGGAAAATGTGCTGGAACTGGAAAAGACAGAAAAAGAGAGAAGGAAATATAGAGACAGGGAAAATAAAATTTTGCAAACGCCAACTTTTCCAATATGCAGAAATACTTTGAAGGAGGTTGGAGGAAGTTCAATGAAACTAAAGAAACTGAAAATAAATGGAATGTAACTATAAGAAATACAACATAAAAGTAGAAAAGTACGCTCGAAAGACGAGTGGGAAAGAAGAATTTTTTTTTTTAATAAGAGTTAAGCATTGACGACACAAAACAAAGATAAAACCTGGAAAACGTGGCAGAAATAAGAATTAAATATACAAAAGACGAATAAAAGAAAATAGAAATTAATATATAAGAAGAGGGAAAATCTCTGAGGATGTAGTTGATAAAGGTAAGGATTAACCAAAGTAATTCTTCAGATTTGTGAATGGTAAACTGAAATATAGTGTAGAAACATCTAAGTTGAAAGTTGCAGGTAAGGATCAACCAAAGTAATTCTTCAGATTTGTGAAAGGTAAGCTGAAATATGGTGTAGAAACATCTAAGTTGAAAGTTGAAGGTGTACTATATAAAGTGGCAAGATTGCAAACTGAAATAATGAATGAAAACTTTCGGTCATTATTCAACATGGAAGAGGAACCTATGGGAGAAAAGTGTGACGAGAACGAAGACGTTATAAACAACATAACAGTGGAAGTAAGTAGTTTAGATTATTTGAGAATTTGTGCGTAATTGGCACTTCCCAAGAAATTAAGTACTAAATGTACTTGATCAGGCTGTAACAAGCAAAACATAGTACTGATAAAGGCCTCCGTCTTCGGATGGTGTTTCTTGTGAATTACTTGGGAAACTGGGAGTGAGGAAGGACTCAGTGTTAGATGGATGGGATCTCAATTTAGATACTGAAAAAGTGTAGAGAACAATTAGTAAATACAGTACATCAACTGACCGAATGTTCACTGGAAGAAGAGAAGGTGCAACTGGACTGGAAATTGGCAAGTGTAGTACCAATATTCAAAGGAGGAAACAAGGAGATACCGTTTAATTAAAAACTAGTGTCCTTGATCAGTATGATAGTCAAAATGTGTGAAAAAATGCAATGGATAGATAGATGAAATACATGTAGGAGAGGAATTTTAGTTGATAACCAAATTCGATAGGGAAATGTAGGATATTGTGTAACCAACCTGTCAAGTTTTTGTTTGAGGATGGCTGATGTGTTGCATGAGAGTAAGGAATGAATGGCATCTCACTAACGCCCTTCTCCTCCTCCTCCTCCTCCTCCACGCACCCTTCCTCCATCACTTCACTCTTCACCCGTAACAACCTTGGGATAATTGACCGCGTCTTTGTAAAAAACGCACATAAATAATGTGAACTTTGTCATCTGTCCTACAACTGTCTTTAGATTAAGTATCAACCATCATGTATATCACTTTTTCATTTACTGTTTTATATAATTTGTATTTATCATATTATTTGTAACTGTTGATTGCCCTGTATTATTACAGTTATTTCAGAAAATGTCTTATTAAAGACGAAACGTCAAAATAAATGCAAGATTATGGGAATCTTGCTTACGCTCATCCACCCGAAGGAGAAATAATTGTTAGAAAATTTGAGAATACGAAAAAGCTAAATAACTACAAGAATGCTGTCTTTTCAATACTACGCACACACACACACGCTAACACACACACACATACACACACACACACACACAAAGCTTACAAAGGATTACAAAGGCAGAGTATGCCGACAGGAGACCTTTTGGTCCATAACTAGGTCGGATGTGAAAAAAAATTATAATAATGATAAATAAATAAAAATTATAATATAATAACAAATATAATAAATGCATATGTATAGTTCAATAATAAACAAACAGGTAAATAGTAAGTAATAATAAATTGACAGATAAATAATGACTGAAAATCAAGCAAATAATAACCACAGATAATAACAAACAAAAACAACACACACACACACACCTATATGCATATTGGAAAAAGAAACGAAGCAGAGCGCTTTCGTATATTACATCTTCAGTGCACTTGTTGCACTGAAGATGTAATATACGAAAGCGCTCTGCTTCGTTAGTTTCTTTTTTGCAAGTGGTCTACTTTGTATATATATATATATACATATATATATATATACATATTTATATGTATATATATATACATATATACATATATATATATATAGATATAGATATATATACATATTGTATATATTCATTTAAGGTTGTATTTATGACTATATTTTCCCATTTTTTCTCAAGTTCATGGTAATCATGGTTGAGTTTTTGGATTTTGTCTTTTAATTCTTTTATCCTTTGTTTCATGTATTTTATCCTTTCTTCTTTATTAGGTTTTCTCTTGTGTTTTTTGCTTTGGTTTACTACCCCATCACTGGGGATATTAATATACACCGGCAGTAGATTTTCTTTTATACATAATTCATTGAAAGTGATGGCTAATTGTGCATTTATTTTTTAATGTATTTTCCATATGTCTTACTATGGACTTGTGTTCCTTTGAAAGGAGGTTTATGACTTCATTATAGGTGGTCATGTTTGCTAAGAAAATATTGACCGCCTTTTCATTGAAATCACTAACCAACACAGAAATTTCATCACTAGAGCTAACCAAGAGAAATTGATTAATCTGAATAGCGGCCATATTAAATACTCACGCTCTTTAAACGGTTACATTAACTTAACCAATAAGATTCTCACCCCTGACCAAGAGGAACTACTTAACGTAGGGCTCAATTACCATATTATGTCTAAGCCAAAAAAAAAGTTCCAAAAAAGAACAGAATGTGACTACATGAGTAAAAGAGGAGGATCAGGCAACCAATTACACTAACATGTGAGAAGACGATGCAAAGAAAATGTGAAGAAAAGAAAATGAGGAAGACTGCAGCTACTACAAAAAGACCTTGACATAACTGGAGCCAAGTGTGGAAAATGAATTTAATTCCCAAAAATGTACATTATTAGAAATGTGTAAAAATACAGACCACCAATGATTTACTAAGTGGGAATTCAAACGACTACATGAATAAGAGGAGCTGGGAATTGGTGAACTTGTCACCCGACAAGCACATGATTGTGGGCGAGACATAAAACACTGTTGACGAACACAATTCTACGTTTTTACTTTATAGAGGTAGAGATGATGGAAAAGAATTCATTCAGAGACCTTAAACCAAAATTTAAGTGTACAACAATAATGTGGTCCCTGCACAAACTGTTGAAAGTTATGGGTATTATATAAACGCTTAGAAAAGCACTTAACTGTTTATTGTTCTTCAGAGGCACACATAAGTTTATGTTCTGACAATAGTTCACACATCTACCTCACCACACCGTGGCTCCACCATGACTGACTTGCAATGGCGTGGCTTCCACTTTAGCGCGGGAAAAACTCTCAGGCCTAGCAACTGAATTTTGTTATACATGCAAATTAACTACAGATTATACAATAAATCAAATGAAAAAATTCCTATTATATATTGCATTGTACATCCAATCAAAAACAACACAAGATGCACAATAACAAATGTTTATATTTCAACACAAACGAGGGATATGAACAGGATCAAGAGAAAACAGAGCAGGAATCAAGTTGCTCCTTAGCTCAGCAGACAAAACCATACAAAGAATGATGGGCTTGAGTCTGTCATCATAAGAAATGGAAAAAAAAAGAGATGATATGATTGCAGTGTTCAGATCAAAGGAGCTTATAAAATTGACAAGGGAGATATCTTGATCTGAATTGAAAATAGTATAGGCATATGCCCATATCCGAATGTCTACATCACTGGGAGTCTGATCGAGAAGAGCAGGCTCGTGTAGAGGGGGGGGGGGTGCCCGAGCACCTGCCCTTTTGCCCTGTGCCCCAAAAGTGCCCTTCACGTAAATATATAAAAATGAATTAAAATTTATTTCTCACGGGATTTTTCCATTTTCTTACCATTCAGAAATTACAACGTGGAAAAGGGTGTACTCTACCGGATAGTTGCCAAATACGAATAATACAAAAGAATGAAGTGCCCAATTTCCTGCCAAAAGCACCTGCCCTTGCATTGTCTGTGCACGTTACTGAAGAAGATCTACCTTTAAATGAACCACATACTAAAGATGTCGCGCAACTGGAAATCACTGAAATTACCCGGGTTAAATGAGAAGCTACATTAAGTGGTTAAAATTCATTACGCAGACGTTCACAAAGCTCTACATGGTCAAGGAAATTTCGAATTGGCTCCGTTAAGAATGAACTTTAAAGTGGCTGATACAGTGTGGAGAGGGGAAACTTAAGAGAAAGATGTATATATACCAGAGCTTCATGAATTATATTCCAACTAGAAAGATGGCACATCCACGGGTTGCCCTCAACAGATTCCCAACCCCACTCACCGCAAAAGAACAGACATTTCCGATTAATTTCAGATTATTTTTGGCGGCGACCTTTGAAATTCCTCGACATAGTTTGCGTCGCCTCTTAAGCGGGCTACACACTATCAAACATGCTTGTCTAACAAGATGTTTGATCAAACAATTCGAAAACAATTTGAGAGAGTGTGGGCTGGCTGGAAGGTTTGACAAGCAGTTTGATACTCATGGTAGTCTGTGGCGATGTTTGAACAAACACGCTGGACAAACATGTTTGATAGTGTGTAGCCCACTTTAGGTACATGAACAGGATTACTTCGTGGCTGCCACATTGCGCGTATAATTGTCGGTGAATTGTTTTTCAACATGTTCACTGTTTTATACAAATGAGGAGGTGAGGAGGAGAACAGGGGTGGAAAGGGAGCTGGGAGATAGGGTTGATGAAAGAATATTAGGTTGGTTTGGACACATGGAAAGAATGAGTGAAGAAAGACTAGTAAAAGAGGTATGGAAGGCAGATGTGGAGGGAGTGAACATGAGGGGACGTCCTAGGATGAGGTGGATGGATGGGGTGAAGGGGGCTTTGGGGAAGAGGGGAATGTCTGTTGAGGAAGGACGGGAGAGGACAGAAGACAGGGGTGAATGGAGAATGGTTGTATATGGATGATGTTGTGATTGCATGAGGTGGAATGGGTGGGGGGATGGGGGTGAGGTAGTATGTGTGAGCAAAATTTGACGCAGCCCGAAGGGATTTCTCCTCGTCCTCTCCTTTTATGCAATGGGGGGGACGGAGAGGGGGGGTCGCCGATTTAATGAAGCGGCCTTGCTGTGGATGTGCTGTGTCTTGCGACACTACTTCTGACCCAGGGCAGTGGACAAGGTGCAAGGATGACCCGTCATCCAGGAGGTGCTCAGATAGGAGGGAGGGTGGAGGGGTGTGGAGTGTATTCAGGGATGGAATGGGTGGAAATGATTTTATGCCTTTCCCTTTTTGGCTACCTCCCTTGTAAAGGGGAAAAAGCCTTGGTATATATATATATGTACATATTTTTTACCTCATACTGGGGTTTTATAATAAACATAGTAAATGCATCTATTCCTTGTTTCTGTCCTCATCGATTCTCACGTAATGTCTGGAAGGCATGCAAAAAACATTACCAACATCCGGACCTTACTTAATTAAATTGCTCCGGGCCCTGAAGACAAAATAACATGCCTCAATCATTTTTGTCTGATATTAATATTTTTGTAATATTTTTCAACCAAATAAACACCTAAAAAAAAATGGTGTACATTAAGATTATACACCTGCCCCTTTGCCCTGTGACCCAATAGTGCCCTTCACAAAAATATATAAAAATGAGTGAAAAATAATTTCTCACAGGTTTTTTCCATTTTCTTACCATTCAGAAATTATAATGTGGGAAATGGTGTTGCACTCTACCGAATAGTTGCCAAATACGAATAATACAATAGTAAAGTGCCTAATTTCCAGCCCAAAGCACCTGCCCCTTTGTTATTTACATTATTATAGTTTGTATTTATTATTTTATTATTCATACGATTTTTTTTCGCATCCGACCTAGATATGGATAAAAAGGTCTCCTGTCGCCATGCTCCGCCTTTGTAATCCTTTGCAATGTCTGTGCACGTTACAGCTCCACTGCCTCTATATATTTAACTAGGTGAGGACACCAGACCTGATTCGCATATTTTAGCTATGGCCTCAACAATTGTACAAGGGCTTAAAAGATTGCAGGCTCAGGATGTATAAACGTCCTTATGAGACCAACTATACGGTTTGCTGTATTAATCTTCTCTGCTAAGAGGTCAAAGAATTTCAATTTGCCACCTATGACCACTCCAATATCCTTTTCAACCTTAGTATTTTTATTGTATCCATACATGGGTCCCTGTCGTCCACGCTCGTCCTCCCCATTCGCATGTACCTACTTTTTTTCAGGATGGAAGTTTAACAGCAACTTTTCGGTCCAACGTCTCAGCCTAAGTCCTATTGCAGCTTGTCGCAGTCCTGTGGATCCTTACTGAAATCATTGTATTCATCACTCATCGACGTTGTTGTTGTTGTTGTTCCCTAGACTGTCTGTCCGAGCAGTCCCGTCTCCCCAAGGAATGCCACAGCCGAAACTGGGTTTTCCCACAAATCCTTTATAGAGTGTATGTTGTGTTGTTTGCGTGCATCACTCATCAGCGTTGAATGAACTGGTTTTGTGTCGGCTTGAATGAAATGTGTACGTCAGTAACCGTGGTTAAACAAAATGTTGTCTAATTACCCCTTCCGTACCAGGCAGTATTTGTCCGATGAATCTAGCTACCGTCGGGGCTATACTATACCAGATGGCATTCCCCCATAGCCAACAGGTTGCCCATCTCGATTAATCCCTGGTGGTACTTGTTCCTTTATTCTGGTGGCCGTCAGACTTCCATTCCTGCCTCACCATCACGGCAGGAAAGGGAGAAACAAATTGCACAGAAAACAAAATTTTGAACACTGGAAATAATAAATTTACACCTTGAAAAATATCCTTTGTTGACAATTCTACACACGGTAAAAAGAAAAAAAGTTTTTTAAATTGGGTTATACAATGAAACTACGCATAACACGTGACATTTTTTTCTAGATGGAATCAATCTTGGGGAGTGGTGCCATAGATACAAATAAAGTATAAACCTAATCTAACCTAACCTAACATAACCTGACGTTCTACAGTTGATTATGGCTCGTGATTAGGGTGGCAATTTCCAAATTTCCAAAAAGGAGAACACTGCATATCGATGATTATAATATACAATATATATATATATATATATATATATATATATATATATATATATATATATATATATATATATATATATAATAGTAATAATAAAAAACTGAAAGTGAATAATGTTTTTCACTTCTAATGAAACCGACAAAAACAATTACCTAATTTCTAAGTTACAACACAAACGAAACCTAGTTGTATCCCCAATTTGATTGCCAAACTCTTTGGCTCAGTCAGAGTTAAACAAAGTCTTTTAGGCATTTTCAGACTCCTTAACCTCATAGATTAATTGCCAAACCACACTGCACCGTGGCCACCCCAGGACTGCAGCTCAGTGTGTAAGATGTGAATCATGCAATCACCCGTTCACTACATTCAACATTGGTCCTGTGCAGTTCCTGTCTACTTCGGCTGCCAAGTTCCAACGTTGACATTGGCCTGGGTACTCCCACATTATTTAATTGTACTGGATTATTGTATACCTAGGGTTATTCATTTATTTATATATTCTTTATTCATTTATTTTTGTCACACCCCAAGAAAGGAGGACAAATGCACGTACGGCGTGAGGTTACGCCGGATGGAGGACAGTGCTCAAAAGGAGGACTGTACGGCCTAAAGGAGGACGTCTGGCCACCCTACTCGTGATTCATAACCTATCCAAACCTAACCTGATATAACCTAATATTCTACAATTGATTATAGCTCGTGATATATAACATAACCTAACCTGCCCCAACCTAACCTGACCTGGTCAAACCTAACCCAACCTAGTCTATTAGGGTGGAGAGTCTACATTTGATCACTGTGAGGGAGGGGCGATTCTACATTGGAGTGTAGTTGGGGCAGAGATTCTACCGTTGATCAGTATGGTGGGGAAATTCTACAATTGACCCGATTATTTCTATTAGCTTAAGCTGGGAATGATACCAAAGCAAAAAGATCAAAACATGAGAGCAAAATCGGTCAGGAATAAAATTCGAGAATCAGATCCAGACCTGTGGCTTTCCCTTTCCACCTTTCTCAATCTGTCACAATGTCTCAAGTCTCAACATATATATATATATATATATATATATATATATAATGTATATATATATATATGTATATATATATACATATATATATGTATATATAAATATATGTATATATATATACATATATATATGTATATATATATATATTATATATGTATATATATATATATACTCATATATATATGTGTGTATTTACCTAGTTGTATTTTGTGGGAGAACTATGCTTGTAGTGACCTGCTGTTTATCTTTCCGCATCCAGTTTTTTCTTAAAGTCATGTATAGTTTTGGCACTCGGTTTCCTCTTTCAGTTTGTTCCAGATATCTATTACTCTGTGTGGAAAGCTATTCTTTTTCAGATCTCTTCTGTAACTTTTTTCTTAAGTTTCTTCTCATGTCCTCTTGTATTTTTTCTGTCCCATTTTAGTAGGTCATCCCTATCAAGAATTTCCATCCCTTTCATAATTCTGTAAATGGTCATCAAGTCACCTCTTTCTCCTCTTTGTTGTAGGGCTGGTAAATTTAGTTAGTCCAATCTTTGTTCGTATGTCAAGTTGCAAAGTGTTGGTGCCATCTTTGCCATTGCTCTTTGAATTCTTTCTAGTTTATGTTTTCTTTTTTTTTTGGTACTAGGTGTCCATAGAGATGCTGCATATTCTAATTTTGGTCTTATCAGTGTAACTAGTATTTTCTTTACCATTTCTTCATCCATGTAGTCAAAGGCCACTTTCATTGATATTAATAAGTTAAAAGTTTCTCTGGCTAATTTGTTGACATGTTTGTCTGGTGTCATGTCATTTGAGATAGTTACCCCTAGGTCCCTTTCTGAGTTTACTTTTTTTACTTCTTTTGTACCAATTTAATGTTGACCCAAGGCTCAATTTTTGCTTTTTCCAAATTCCATTATACTACATTTCTTAATGTTGAACTTCACTTCACTCTTTTGACTCCATTTCCAGACTTTGTCCAGGTCTTCTTGAAAAGATTTGCAATCTTCCTCTGTACTTACTCTCTTCAATAGTTTTGCATCATCTGCAAAGAAGTTCATATAACATTCCATGCCTTCGTCCATGTCATTTATATAAATACATACATACATATACCAAGGCTTTTTCCCCCTTCCAAGGGAGGTAGCCAAAAAGGGAAAGGCATAAAAACACTCCCACCCATTTCATCCCTAAATACACTCCACACCCCTCCCACCCTTCCTCTCATCTGAGCACCTCCTGGATGACGGGTCATCCCTGCACCCTGCCCACCGCCCTGGGTCAGAAGCAAACATTATCAGAGCCAATACAGAGCCTTGGGGGACTCCGCTTATCATATCTTCTTAATTTGAGTTCTTGTCTCATTTTTCTTCCGTTCAAGGAATTTTTCATCCATTCCAATAATTTACCTTGTATTCCACCTATTATTTCAATTGTTCCTAGTAGCTTTTTGTAGTACTTTGTCAAAAGCCTTTTGTAAGTCCAAGAAAGCACAATCTGCCCATCCGTCTCTTGTATTATTTCTATTAATTTTGGGTAAAAGCATATTTTGTAGTACATTATCTTCCACTTCTAATTCCAAATTGTTTGGGGTTTAGTATATTGTTCTCTTCCAAGTGTTTAATCCATTTATTTTTAATAACTTTTTCCCATATTTTTGAAATTGTGCTTGTAAAGGATACTGGTCTATAGTTTGCTGGATTTTCTTTGTCTCCTCCTTTATGTATTGGTGCAATATTTGCATTTTTCCAGTCTTGTGGTACTTTTCCTTCTTTGAGTGAGAAGTCAATTATCTTATGTATTTTGTCTGTAAGTTCATCAATACATTCTTTCAATATCCAGTTCACTATTCCATTGGGCACATGGCTTTCTGACATCAAGATTCTTTATTTAGTCCCTTATTTCTTTCTGTCACCATTATTTCTCTCATTTTGGGGGATCCTTCTCAATGTCCTTCATCCCAAATTTGCAAGCTTTCAATTGTAAATACAGACCTAAAATGTCTAGTCATTACTTCAGCCATTTCTACATCTCCTGTATATTCTTTGTTTCATTCACGCAGTTTCACTATTTCATGTTTGTCTTTTAGTTTGTCATTTACATATCTATAGTTTAGGTTGGTCTTTGCATTTGTCTATTATATCTTTTTTGTTGTTTCTTTTTCCTCTCTACGTATATCTACATATTCATTTCTCAGTTTGATGTATGATTGCCATTTGGTAATTTTTTTTTGGTCTTTTTTCCATCTTTTCCAGGCTTTGTCTATTCTACCTTTAGCATTACTACACTTTTTGTTATACCAACACTTTATGTAAACCCTTTTTTGTTTCTTTAAGTACCTCTTTATCTGTTCCCTCCTTGTATTTTTCTTTAAATATGTTCCATTTCTCTTCCATCTTTCTTTCATTATTTGAATTTTTTCCCAATTAGTGTTTTGAAAACAAATTCTAAGTTTTATAGTCATTTTTGTTGTACATTAATCTTCTTTCTCTGTGTTTCTCATTTCTTCTCACATCATTTTGTTCCTTTAGTTCAAACTTTATTAGTACGTGGTCACTCTTCCCAATTGGTGTCTTATAATTCATTTTGTGTGTGTATTATATATATATATATATATATATATATATATATATATATATATATGGTTAAACTTAATGGCAAGATTATTATTGCAGAGTTTTTTATCTGCCTTTTCTCTTTCTCTGAGAATCTTTTTCCCTTCCACGGGAAGTTGTCTTATAATGTCACCATATGACATTGTATTGTCAGTTACTTTGGGCAATAATAATCTTGCCATTAAGTTTAACCATACATGCTTGAGAGAAAATCTCCTGCCCATATATACAATGAATATATATATATATATATATATATATATATAATATATATATATATAATGTGTATATACATATTATAAGTGTATTTGGGTAGGAGTTTTCTCTAATGCATGTATCATTAAAAGTGATGGCTAGTTTTTCATTGATTATTTTCTTAAAAATACCTTTAAGAAAATAATCAATGCAAAACTAGCCATCACTTTTAATGATGTATGTATATACATATATATATATATATGTTACTGACAGACAATTTCATTCAGCCTAGAGGACATGACTAACTAGAGACTGTCAAAAGGATGTAAAGAAATACAGTTTTCCATAGAGATATATAAACCCTTGAAATGGCCAAGAAGGTGACATAACCCAAGCTGGAATCGTACATGATTTTTCATCCTGGAGAGTAAGAGATAGAACCACACAAGTAAAGCTCCTTACCAGTGTATTACAATTAGGTACATACTAATCCATGGCTACCCCCCCCCCCCCGTATAAGGGGGAAAAAGCCTTTGGTATATGTATGTACTAATCCAAATTCATTCATCAACTGTGTTTTTCTCCTCAGTATCAGCCACAAGTGCAGTGTTTTGTGCAAATAACAGCTGGTTAATTTCCCATGTCTTTCCATTTTCTGTATTACCATACCAAAGCCAGAGAAAACACCAGAAAACCCAACATCAAGCAGACCAATGTCATTAATATCCACCATATCCAAGTTAATGGAAAGACTAATAGCTGAAATATAAGTAATCTACCCACCTCACCAAAAAATAATAATAATAAGAAGAAGAAGAAGAAGAAGAAGACTGGTCATGGTAACAATACACATAAAGTAGGCATTTCATCAAGTTCCACAACTGGAATATGCATAAAAAGATCAGAGAAAGATTTCTACAACAGTGACAAGAAATGGCTGACAAATTTCTTAGCTGACAGACAGTGTATAACAACCCTAAACAATTAAATTTCTGGCACTAAACAAATGTACAATGGAGTAACCCCAAAGTGCTCACATATGCAGATTCTATCTATATACCCATAATTCCCCTTAGAAAGGAGGTAGCCACACCTATACAAAATGATAACTTGACACAGTAGCTACAAAAATAGCTAAAAACACCCGAGCCTACCCTCGTAAATGACCTGACAATGCTAACTTGGCAGTAGCTATAGAAATAGATGCTAGAAGCTCCTAAAACTACTTAAACAAACTAGAACAATGGCTTTGTTATAATAGAATGAGTCTCCCCTCAAAACTCATCAGTAACATTACTCTCTCCAGACATCTATGAATCAAAGAAACAGCCATTAGTAATATTGAATGGCCTAACCCTTCAACTGATAATGAACACAGAAATCTTGACTCTTACTTTTGATATTCATACAACTTTCAATGCACACATCAAAGGCCGACAATGAAAACCAACAAGAAAATAAACATACTACAACCAGTTCAATGCACAGGCTTTGGATGGCAGGAAACTAACCATATTCTACAAAACTTTTTTTGAGAACTCCATTCAGCTATGTCTTTGCAGCATTGCTCCCAACAATAAGGAAAATATTGTATACAAACTGTACAAAATATTGCATTGAGAATAACAAGGGGCACTGGAGCACCAAATGATAGATACACACTTTTGTGCAAGAGCCTTCAACCATACTCACCCATTTCACTACTTCACACTAGCCCAACTGAAGGAGGAGGAGGAGGAAAAAAACAAACAAAAAAAAAACTATGGCAGCATGCTACTAAAAACATCTACAACCTTCCACCTTCACCACCCAACATATCCATACAAATGCATTCATATTCAGATCACAAAATCAACCAACCACTAAACTCCCTCCTTCAACAAACCCCCTTCAAACATTAGCTGCAGAAAAATACATCCGAAATGAGGCAAGAACTACATCTGCCTGTGTTCAGTGCAACATCCAGGACCAAAATAATGCCAACACAGAATAGGTCTGGTGATGGAAACAAACAGTCTCAAATGCAGTCTTAATAAAGATGACAAAGAGCACCTCATATTACTCTATCCCACCTTAGCAATACAAAAACAGCACAATATTTCTTCTTTGAGTGACTTCTGGGTCAATCCAGTGGCTGTTGTTGGTTATCTGAAAGCCATGGTCTTTTGCAAAAGATATGTAGCTATGGACTGATTGATTCCATTCTCCACCATTTCTAAGCCTCTGCCAAATAACCTCTTACAATCCCATCCATATATACATTTAACAGCCATGGCAACATCAGACAACCTCGATGCAGTTCTACATCCACCTCAAACCATTCACTCTCTTCATTCCCAATCCAGACAACTGTCCTACTATTCATGTAAAAACTTGTCTGCTTTGAAAAGACTCCTCCCATCTTCCATATATCTGTAACTTGCAATATCATGTAATCTTTCTTTAAACTGCAAACTGAAAAGTTTAGGAAAATAATAGTCAAGGTATTTCAGTTTTGTTATTTATTTTACAAGGTACACAACTATACATCAAGTTAATGTTTTGCAAAGGTCAACACATACATGGTACAAGAAAACAATAGAAAATACTTTCAGATATGAAAGTCTATTTCATAGCATGTAAAGTATCTGTTACCATTCAAATGAATTCTTTCCAGGCTGATGATTTAATTCATTTGACCATCTTCAACTCAATGACAAGAGATGAGCTACAAAATAAATTCTCCCACAAAAATACCCAACATTCACTGAATAATAATATGTATATACTTTCAGTATAACATTCTTGATCAAAACAATAATGTTCTCTTGTCAGATGAGATGTGCTATGGGTAGAATTCTACCCTTAGCCATACAGTTGTGTAACCTTGAATCCAACCAGTTTTGTCCATATCAAATATAAAAAAGTATTAGTATCAGAACCTGTGGCAGGCAGTCTTGTATAATAACCTGTGGCAGGCAGTCTTGTGCTAACATCCTCAGATCACAGCGCTCCCCTTGTTTTAATGGAAGTGTAACAATCTGCAGTATCCATGTTTTTTCTCTTGTGTTAGAGGGACTTAATACAGTATATTTCATTTCCTTCAAATGAGATGGAAGTAAAAAATATAAAATAAATAAATAAATAGACAAAGACAAAAGATGTACATTCAAGACAATGCATCTTTACATTAGTATGAACCCTTTTTTTTCTTTTGACCTTGTTTGAGACAAATAGTAATTTATTAAGTTTCACTAACACATGAAAAAACAGAAATACAGTAGAGTATCTCAAGCGAAACTGAGAATCATATTCTGTTTTTGTTTATAAGCAAAACAAGAGCATGAGCACAATGAGGATGTGGGGGCTGCTTGTCACATCACTGAAGATCTGAACGAAATGCACGGAAAAGGTTGGACGGAAGGGAAGATTAGATATGTAATCTAAACCAAAGCTTTGGGCCATATAATCACACTCCACAAAAACTTGTGAGAACAACCATTTGCTTAATTTTTTTTCCATTTTTTCAAAAATATCACATCCTTCTGCATTAAATCTCATTAATAAATAATGTTGATAGAAAAGCTTCAATATAAAAACATTCTCTGTACTGTTCCAGCGGTCATTTGCTATGCAACCAAGAGAAAGCACATTCCATTGGCAAGATGAAGGATCACACACAGTATCACAACGTCTACGACACTTCATGGGGATTGGTGGGGCTCCACTGGGGTACAATTGAGATCCCCTTAAACATAACTTAACTTTGAGGTACCCACTGCTTATTAAAGAGTTTTGCCTATGGAGCTAACCTTTTAATTGGTATTAGGACTTTCAACATCTTTCTATAACTGTTGTCATATACTCATCTCCTCTTCCTCCTACGAGTAGATGACACAGAAACAGACCTACACCGATACAACATAGACGGCAGTCTAATGTTTCTTCCCAAAGAGATCTACGGAAGGACCCCAAGGACCATTACTTGCTACTGAGAAACTGCAGGTTTCCAGTCAGTGAAACTTATGGCAACAATTACTATTATTAATTATTGACAGATGATTTTATTTAATTCTGGGTGTGCCCTCTGCATGTTTTGTGACCAAGACTGATTAATGTTTATGAAAAATGATCACATGGAAGATAAACTGTTACAGAAACTTCAGACTCAAGAGAAGCCAATTAAGTTCCACAGATATATAGGCAGAAATATGCCAGTCTTTCAGAAACCAATTGCACTGAATCCCCGAAAATTTAGCAACATGAATATAAATTTACTACACTATGTAGCATATTCTATAATTTTGTTCTGGATAATATATGGTACCAAGAGGACCCTCTTTATACAGGGATGAGACAGGGGAGGCAAAGTCAAAGCATACACCCACCCCAAAGAAGTGTTAGGCCATTTCATTCAGCTGAGGGGCTGACCCCAACACCAAAGGAGGGCTCTACTGGCAGCAAGCAAGTTTGTAGCGAGGGCACACTATAGCAAGATCCCTGCTTCAAAAAGTCTTCTGCAATGAGGCAAATCCTCACTCTTTCTGGGATGGGGAGTTAGGATAGGCAATGAGGTGAGGAGAGCAGGGGCAGAAAGGGAGCTGGCAGTTAGGGCTGGTGGAAAAGTTTTGGAATGGTTTGGGCACATGGAAAGAATGAGTGAGGAAACGTTAGTAAGAAGAGTATGGAAGGCAGAGGTGGGTGAACTTGAGGAGATGACCAAGAATGAGATGGAGGGATGGAGTGAAGGGAGCCTTAACTTAAGTAAAAAGGGAATATTTGTTGAGGAGGGAAGGGAGAAGGCAAGGGATTGGTGTGAGTGGAGAATGGTTGCTAATGGACTATAAATTGATGGCTTTCCTGCTGTGTTTGTGCTGTGTCTTGCTGCAATGCTTCTGACACAGGCAGTGGGCAAGAGCCAGGGACGACCATCAACAAAAAGGTAGAATGAAAGGGAAACAAATGGGTGATGGATGGGAGAGGGATAGGTTTATGCCTTGGCTGACTACCTCCTTTATAAGAGAGAAGTCTTTGGTATATAGATAAATTGACAGAGATAAAATGAAAATTCCACGAGTGCAAAATATAGTATATGTATGCATGGAATCAGCCTCAGTCCTCCACCTGATCCCCACTATGAAGCACTCACAATGGTAAACCATCTCCTTCATCAAACCACCACTTCAATGAACACATAATATCACAACACCCATCTCAACTATAGCCTGTTCATTATAACATGGCAGAGATTTATTACAAGAGAAATTTCCTGTAACCTGTTGGAATAAAAATCTTGGTGTAATGCACATATCAACAAGAAAAATTACAATATGACAATAAATGGAAATTGATTGAAACCTGATGATTACAAACCAACTATTCCACAACAATAATGATGCAAATCTTTGCCAGGTTAAGATAAATAGAATATAGTTCCCCTATACAAAAACTTAACTAAAATCTCTAGCCTATTTTGTTGCTTGGAAGGAAGACTTGTATTGGGATCCTATGGCTTCATGAGTATGGAATAAAAAAAAAAAAAAATCCATTATTGCACCCTAGAAATCATGAGTATCTTGGTAAATTACCAATACTGACCCTACCTAACTACAACTGATTTATGCTTCTGTGGTGGGAGGGGGTAAAACGCCAATACTATGTTCCCATGCATGTCATAACAAGTGACTAAATGGGGTAGAGTGTGGGGACTGGGAAATCCCCATCCTGTAATTTTCTCCTGCAAAGAATCATATTATGCTTTAACTTGGCCACGTTCCTTACGTGGGGAAAAGGCCAGTGATATATGCATACACATATATGTATATGTGGATATACATATATACATACATATACATACATATATATATATATATATATATATATATATATACACACACATTATATATACTATCAGACCTTGCCCAACACGACTTCACTATGCATGAAATTCTCATTTATATGAATAGGTAAAATATCTTAGCATTTGCCAAACACAAACATGATTCATGATAGTACGATTTGAACAGCCTGCCAGGTTGCATTGTGCACCAGTGTCTGGAGAAAGTCTGGGAACCTAATCTATTTTTTCCCATAAGACCTGTTATTCACCAAACACAAATTTCATCCTGCATGACGGGCTAAGGAACCTAACACTCATGTTGGGGGAGGCCTGACTGTATGTATGTATGTATGTATGTATGTATGTATGTATGCATATATGTATGTATATATATATATATATATATATATATATATATATATATATATATATATATATATATATGCAAAAGGTGCAAGGAGTAATGAATCAACATGAGAATACTTTTAAAATACAACTATCTTACATTTGACCAATTTAATTTATGGGTGGGGGAATATGGACACAAAAAATGCATAAAATGATTAAACATTGAGATCATTAAAGAAACATTTGACACAAATCTTGAATTTCAGTATGATCTACTCCTATCCATTCTACACAATCCTCCATCCCAAGCAGTTCTATCATCAATAGTTCATTAACATCCTCAACCAACACCTCAATCATGTAAACTCTCAGACTATCTTACATAAATAACAAATCTATTTCACATCCTTTCCACAAATAAGACCATTCTATCCATTCAATCCATAATATATCACTACCACATAGTGGTAGAGTGGATTGCAAACACAGCACTGGTATATGAAGTTGAAAATACTTTCCAGGTTTTCTAGAGCCCTTTTCTTTATTTTCCAACTCAGTACTAAATAATGTTGACCTTAATACTGCCTAAATAATAGCCCAATTTTCCATAAGCTTCATAAGAGCTCACACTTTCCAATTATATATTTTCCTTTTTTTTGGCAACTATCTTCCAAATGGTGATTTCTGAAGAAACATGAAATTCCAGAAGTTTATTTGACAACAAATGCAATTCCAAGCATTTTCCAGAAATTTCTGGTGTCTCTCTTTCCTTCCACCTCTATACAATTAAAACTACATTTCACATATCAATCTACATATCTGGCATTTATTCAATAGTCAGTCATCCATCTCTTCCTTTTCACATTCTATTTCTGAGACCCACAATCATTCAATACTTTAGTTTAAATCATTCATCCATTCAACAGCCCACTAATTTCAGATCCAACACATTTAATCTACATACACTTTTTTCTTTTCTTCAACCATCCATTCATTTACCTTCCTAAGTATTTATCAGGAGTGAGCATGGTCATCAGGATTGTCTGCCCCAGGTTCTTGTTTGATAACAAAGTCAGCAGGGAGCGAGGAAATGGGGATGAGAGGCTTTAGAGGTGGTGTACTTGACCCCTGGAAGCTTTGCAGGAAGGCTTTGAGTCTAGCAATCGAGAGGCGTGTTTCACTTTCTTTTTTGTAGAGTTCGAGCTTTCGTTGTCTCTGTTCCTGAAGATCAAAGAATTCATATGTCACCAAATAGAATTCATCATTACAATACTAATCTGTACATTCACTATTTCTTTACATTACATCAAACCAACATTACAAAGGAGGAGCATGCTGACAGGAGACCTTCTGGTCCATAACTAGGTCAGACCCGGAAAAAAAAAAAAAAAAAAAAAAAAAAAAAACATAATGATAAACAGATAAATAAAAATTATAATAATATAAATCATAAAAAATAAATAATAAGCAAACAGGTAAATAGTACATACATACATACATATACCATAGGCTTTTTCCCCCTTACACAGGGGGTAGCCAAAAAGAAAAAGGCATAGAAACCACTCCCACCCATTCCATCCCCTGCATATTCCACTCCCCTCCACCCTCCTTCTCATCTTGGCACCTCCTGGATGACGGGTCATCCCTCCATCCTGTCCACTGCCCTGGGTCAGAAGCAGAGTCTCAAGACACAGCACATCCACAGCTAGGCCGCTTCATTAATTCGGTGACGCCCCCTCTCCGTCAACCTCATGCAGAAAAGGAGGAGACAGGGAGAAATCCCCTCGGGCTGCATCAAATTTCTCATACATACTTCCTCACCCCCCATCCCCCACCCACTCCCCCTCATGGATCACAACATCATCTATACACAACCCTTCTCCATTCATCCCTATCTTCTGTCCTCTCTCGTCCTTCCTCAACAGACATTTCCCTCTTTTGTAATGATCCTTTTACCCCATCCATTCATCTCATCCTAGGACTCCCCCTCATATTCCTTCCTTCCACCTCTGCCTTCCACATCTCTTTTACTAATCTTTCTTCAATCATTCTTTCCATGTGTCCAAACCATCCTAATACTCTTTCATCAACCCTATCTCCCAGCTCCCTTTCCACCCCTGTTCTCCTCCTCACCTCCTCATTTCTCACTCTATCCAGCCTAGTAACCCCTATCATACTTCTCAGACATTTCATTTCAAACACATTCAAACTCCCTCTCTCTTCCTCTCTTATGTTCCATGTTTCTATCCCGTACAGTGCTGTTGGCACAATCACTCCTTCATATAACCTCCTCTTAGCATCCATTCCCAGATGTCTATTTCTCATTACACTTTTAAGTCCACCAAACCACCCCCACTCCTCCCTCCTCCCTTTCCTGCCACATTCACACCCAATTATCTAAAACTATCCACTTCCTCTAGTCTCTCTCCCTTAATGCTCACTTCCAGCCTGCTGTCACTCTCTCCCCTTGTGATACATCTTATCACCTTACTTTTGCCCACATTTATCTTCAACTTCCTTCTTTCACACACATTCTCAAACTCTGTCACTAACTTCCTCAATACCTCCTCTGATCCTGCTACAAGCGCAGTGTCATCCGAAAACGACAACTGGCTTATTTCCTACTTTTCTCCATTTTTTTTAACCATCTCCAACCCCTGACCCACTACCCTTGCATTCACCTCTCGCACCACCCCATCCATGTAAAGATTGAACAGCCAGGGTGACATAACACATCCCTAACAAAGTCCCACCTTTACCTCAAACCATTCACTCTCTCCATTTCTAATCCTAACACAAGCTCTACTACTCTCGTAAAAATTCTTGACTGCTCTTAACAGCTTTCCTCCAATCCCATATATCGCTTGTTTGCGAAAACGTCGTCATAACTCAAAATATCGAATTTTTCAGGAGAGGCATTTTAAAGTTACAAAACGCTCTCAATATTATAAAAAGCCCTCAAACACCATAGGTGGAACATTTTTTGGAACATCAAATATGCCTCTAAAGTTTATAGAAGTTGAAACAATCATAATCTTTACTAAGTCTAAAATATTTGTTGGAACAAGTTGGAACATGTAAGGTTAAGTCGTTGGGACATTTAGCACTCCCTAGTGGTCAATTTTTGAGCTACAGATATGACACTGTTACAAAAAAAAATCCGTGTTTGAAGATGAATATGTCTGTATAGATAACTCAAAAATTCAATTTTTTGAGTTATGACGACGTTTTCGCAAACAAGCAATATCTGCAATACCTCCCACAGTGCCTTCCTGTCTACTCTGTCATAAGCCTTTTCCAAATCCATAAAGGCCCAAAAAACATCCTTACCTTTTCCTAAAGCTTTCTCACATATCTGCCTTACCACAAAAATCTGATCCACGCAATCCCTACCTGTCCTAAACCCACACTGTTCCTCACCAATTACTCCTTGTTCCTCTCTTAATCCTCTCAATCAAAACCCTCCCATAAACCTTCCCAAATACACTCAATGAAATGATCCCTCTGAAACTACTACACTCTCCTCCATTTTCCTCAATCATCATTGTCATTTTCTTAGTACTTCCCACTGCAACTACCTTTCCTTCCATATCCTCCTTCACATTTAGAAACTCCTTAAAATAATCTGCCCCTCTTTCTCTTACTGCTGTCTCTTCCATTATCATCTCTCAATATGCAACTTTTACCTTTTCTTCTCTACTTGATTTACCCTCTCTTCCACTCTGAATTTCCTTCCAAAACATTTTTTATTACTTTCAAATTTTTCTGTCATATTCTTAGCCCATTTCACATCTGCTCTCCTCTTTACCTCTTGTATCTTATGCTTTACTTCTCTTTTCTTTGTACCTCTCATATGATTCTTTCATCCTATTTTGTAACCAATCTGTGAATGCTTGTTTCTTCTCTTCTACAACTTTGTAAAAATACTTTGTAATAGACCAATACCCATCCCAGGATAAAACAATAAACAAAATAGTAACTACCATCGAAAAGGGAAGTCAGAAACATATTCCCAGTGGGAGAAGGGATTAAAAATAAATAAATAAATAAATAAAATAAAATCAACCCCTATTAAACATAGGAGGTAGCATCCTTAAAGGGATCTATATATAAGAATGGCTTTTTCTCCCTTATAAGGAAGGTGGCCAAGTCAAAAGGCACATAACCACTCCCATCCACAACCCTTTCCTCCCTCTCATCTTAGCTCCTTGTGGATGAAGGGTTATTCCTGTCTCCTGCCCACTGCCCTGGGTCAGAAGCAATGCAGAGGACACAGTACATTCATAGCAAGGCCGCTTCACTTAATCAGTGACCCCCTCTCTATCCCTTCATGTGGAAAATAGAGAAGATGGGGAGAAATCTCTTCTGGCTGCATAAAAACAGCATTCATACATAACCACTTTCTACTCCCCTTCCCCTCCTTGCCTTGCATCACAGTATCATCTATACAAAGCCATTCTCCACTCATCTCTATTATTTGCCTTCTCCCTTCCTTGCTCAACAGACATCTATTGCTCAAAGCCCCTTTCACCCCATCCATCCATCTCATCCTTGGTCATCTCATCGAGTTCACCCCACCCACCTGTCTTCTACACTTCTTTTACTAATCTTTCTTCATTCATTCTTTCCATGTGTCCAAACCATTCCAATACTCTTTCATCAGCCATATCTGCCATCTCCTTTTCCACTCTGGCTCTCCTCCTCACCTCCTCATTTCTCACTCTATCCAGCCTTGCAACCCCTACCATACTTCTCAGACATTTCATTTCAAACACCTTTAAACTTTTCTCTGCCTTTATCAAATTCCAAGTCTCTGCCCTAAACAGTGTCATCAGCACAATCACCTCTTCATACAATCTCCTCTTTGCATCCATTCCCAGATGCCTATTTCTCATGACACCTGTAAAAGGGGCATTGGGAAAGAGGGGGATGTCTGTTGAGGAAGGAAGGGAGAAGACAGAAGATAGGGGTGAGTGGAGAATGGTTGTGTATGGATGATGCTGTGATACATGGAAGGGAGTGGGTGAGGGATGGAGGCAGTGAGAGAGCATGTGTGAATGATATTTTGATATAGCCCGAAAGGATTTCTCCCCATCTTCTCTTTTTCTGCATGAGGGGGTATAGAGGGATAATTGCCAATTAAATGAAGCAGCCTTGTGAATATGCTATCTTGCTGCATAGCTTCTGACCCAGGGCAGTGGGCAAGATGCAGGGATGACATTTTATCTAGGAGGAGCCAAGAAAAGAGGGAGGGCAGGATGATGCAGGGGAGTGGAGTATGCAAGGATGAAATGGGTGGGAGTGAATTTATACCTTTGATTTTGGCTACCTCCCTTGAAAGGGGGAAAAAGCCTTTGGTATATGTATGACTTTGGCTACCTCCCTTGTAAGGGGGAAAAACTCCTTGGTTTGTGTATTTCTCTTCGAGTAGAGATTTTCTCTAACAAAGACAAAATGATGTGTGGCTCTGGTCTGTAGGGTCACCCCATATAGCCTCTAAAGAAAATATATAGTCTCCAAGAAAATTCTAGTGATGGGAGAAGAAAATGGAGGAGAAATAAAAAAAGATGAGGTACAGGTAGTTTTGAGAAAAGAAAAAAATAAAGAAAAAGAAAAAACTAACAAATTATGAAACAGAAACCTCACAAATTTACATAACAGAGAGAAAACTGGGAAAAATTAATCAACACAATAGAGTGACCAACAATGGAAATATGTGGAGAACTGTAAAATCCATCAAAAACTGAAAATTACCCCCTCCCTCTTCCACACACACACACACACACCCATGAAGTTGGTGCAACTTTGGGCAAAATATCATCACCTCTATGATTATACCTCTTCATTGCAACATTGTCTCCATAGATAGCAGTGGTTACTGTCAATGAAATACTAAATACTGTGTGCTAGTAGACTACATAAGAACATCAGAATGAAGGAGACTGCAAGAGACCATAAGCCTACACTAGGTAGTTCCATACCCACTACCACCTATCATCCCTATCCATAAAGTTGTCCGTTTCTTAAAACAACTGATAGTTTCAGCCCTCACTACATGGTTACAAAGTCTATTCCATTCACTGACCACCCTATTACTAAACCAGTTCTTGCCTATTTCCTTCTTAAATCTAAATTTGTCCAAGTTAAATCCATTACTGTGAGTCCTGGCCTGTTGTCTTAATATGATGACCTTGTTTGCATCACCCTTGTTAATCCACTTAAACACCTCTATTAGATCATCCCACACTGTGTCTTTTTAGAGACTGTAAGTTAAGGTGCCTAAGCCTCTCTTCGTAAGGTAAATTTCTGAACCCATGTGTCATTTTGGTCATTCTCCTCTGTACTGATTCTAGTGAATTGATGTCCATTCTACAAGACGGAGACCAAAACTGTAAAACATGTTCAAGTATGGGTCTAACTAATGCTAGAGTTTGATAATTACCTCTGCAATTCAATTCGTAACCATTCTACCAGTGAAACATAATGCACTGTTAGCTTTATTTCTGGCACTAGTGCACCGTTTCCTGGATTTAAGGTCAGAACTCACAAGAACTCTCAAGTCTCTCTTGCACTCAGTTTTCTCTAAAAAATGTGTTATCTAAGCTATACCTACTTTCAGGGTTGTGTAGCCTTATGTTTAACCACTTCCATATGGTGACGCCTACGTAGGCGGCATGAGGAGCAAGTGGGTACTCGATGATGCCAACGTCGGCATCTTGATTATATTTATTGTAGTCGTACCTACGTATCCTCCATTCTCTCTAAACTGGCGTCATCATATTTTCTATGGTTATCAAAATACACGGGTGAAAGAGAACGAACGATTGAGCACTGACTTTATTTTTTATAATGCGAATAATATGACGCAACATCGCACGTCGGGCAGCTAATGCTTCCAGACGTGCGATGTGCCCCAGAGTGAAAAGGTTAACACCCTGCACTTTGAGATATTGAAGTCCATTTGCCATTTAAAACTTACTATCATCACTATTAATCCCATTGTCCAAGTCATTTATGTACATAATGAACAACAAGGGACCCAAGACTGAGCCCTGGGGAACTCCACTAGGAACACTCCCCCAGTTACAACAGTTGCATTAATCTTGGGTGCAGTTTGTCTACCAGCTACATTCCATACAACCTACAACACTCACTATTCTTGCTTTGTGGTATGGCTAGTATTTGTTATGAACAAAATCAACCTATAGTGGACATAGTGGACAGAAGCATCAGTGCCCCAAATTAATTTCACATATCCATCTCACAAAGCTGCATCAATTTCATGCTGAAAAATACAGTAAGACAAAGCATAGTACCTTGACCACTCACTTGCAATGCCATGGACATGTCTCTTTTCCGTTGCTCCAACTCTGCCTTGGCGACAGTCAACTCTGCCCTCTGCCGCAAGAGCCTCTCCCTCTCACATAATGCCTCTATCACAAAGAAAGTTATCTCTTAGTGGATCGTTAACAAATTACAAACCTCCCTGTAATGATGAAGTTAATTAAAAATCTAAGTTGCAAAAGATAATGGCTCCTGCTCTTTATATTTCTAAAGCTCTTTTGACAAATCAAGGATTCATGTGCACTATAGAAGAAAAAATAAAATAAAATTATAAAATAAAATAAATAAAATCCTTATACAGATCAAGTCAACATTCCCTTATTGGAGTATTTCCTTATATTTCCAAGTGGCTATGAGCATAGCAAGCATATAATGTTCCACTTTCTATGGCAAACTAGCCTTTACTGTACCTTGAATATCTAGAATCCTTAAGATGTCATTATCAGATTACTGAGCCTGTAAAAACAAAAAATAGTAACAGAAAAAAAAGTTTTCTAAATACAATAATGCCTGAACATTTGAAAGCAAAAACCTATGCCTTCAACTTTTACAAAACAAAATTTTCTATTGCACGAGCTCTTAAATGTGGCTTAAAAAAAATGTTCTGCCTGAAAGACACGTGCATAAAAATTTATCACCTACCTCTACGTTGAATCTGCTGACTAGGGTCTAAGAGTGACCGTGAGCGGAGACCTAACTGTTCGCACTTTAGACACAGCCACTGATCGGGATTATCAATGTCAAGTGCATCAACACACTGGCTGTGGTAGACAATTCCACATCCATCACATTGGAGATCAGCTCCTAAAAGAGAATATAATTTTGTGTTCAGATTGATGCAGTTAACATTAGTCTGTATACAAAAGTTCCTTATTATACAGCTATTGACCAGGTCAAAAGGAGAGAAAATAAACATGAATGTGTTATGTGTAATCAACTTTGTTGTAGTAATACAATATGTCTTCAAATGTAGAGGTTATTCTTAATCTGTCCTCTTCTAATCTCACTTCATCATATGTAAGTCATAAATGTTTTTGCCACATTAAATTTCTTGACAATTCATTGTCTTTCTACTACTTTTCTTGAAATGCTTAATTTCTTGATCTGTCTTCTGGCTTCTTTTCTATTAATTTCTGGAATTGTGCAGACATTTTAATAACTAGCAACTGAACATAGACATTCCATGCATAACTTATCTTGGTTAAGTTTGTACAATGTGATTATGCCGATCCTCACTTTTTGTAATCCAGTACTGTAAATTTTCAAGGTTCTGTAGATTATCAACAACTCCCAAGTAACTGGCAACAGCACACCAGATGGCCCCATAAGTCATTCAAGGAAGAAATATTGTGTTGTTGTCTAGGTAAGGTTAGGGAGGAGCAATGTATGATGTGTTCAGAGTCTTCTGTGCAACAATTACATTTGGAGCAGTTTGATTCTGTGGACTGGCCTATTCCGTGCTGGTATTGTGTTAGTGCTGGATAGTGACATGAAAGCAGTCATATCATTGTAGTTCTTGATTCTCTTGGGAGGAATTTTCTGCATGGCTAATGTCTAGAGAAGTATGATGGAGAAGTGTGTTTGGTAGTCACACTTGAAGTGCTTGTTTTGTGAGCTGGGTGTTAATGTGCTTTTGTATGTATGTGTTGCACTGTGCATGTGGGAGGTTGTTGATGTTTCAGTAATATAATGCTGGTGTAGTTTTTTGTTGCATTCAGTTGGTTATGCTTCTGTGGTGTAATGAGATGGATGAGTAGATATTAGGGCTATTGCGTAAAATTGTGTAACTATCATTTTCATGTGATGTCCTATAGGGAGGATTTTAGTTTCTGTGTGAAGGTGTATTGAGGTAGTTCCAACACATCCCATTATTCTCAATGCTTCGTTTTGTATAGTTTTTACTGTATTTATGTTTTCCTGTTGGGAACCATGTTATGAAGCATAGCTGAGTTCTCAAGCAATGTTTATAGACTGTGGTTTGAGTCTCCTTCTGCTGTCCAAGTGCTTGCAAGTGATTTTGGCATGTTTTATTGTTAATTTTCATTGTCAGATCTTTGATGTGTGGGCTGAGGGTCATGTGAATACCAAAAGTTTTGGGTTCTTTTCTAATGAAAGTATTGGGCCATTCAGTTTAACTATTGGATGTTTCTTTGATTCATGGTTGTTTTGAAGTGAGTAATGTCTGTTGAACAGGAAAGAGGGAAGTAAGAGATAGGTGTGAGAGGAGAATGGCTGTGAATGGACCATAAATTAATGATATCTGAATGGATTTCTTCTTATGTTCTCTATCTTCACATGAGGAGACAAAGAGGGGGTTGATGTGTAAATGAAAAGGTTGGTTGCTGCAATGCCTATGACCCAGGCAGTGGGCATGATAGGGATAACCTTCATCCACGAAGAGCTAAGATGAAAGGGAAAACAAATAGGTGAAGGTTGGTACTGGATGGGTGGGGCTGGATGTATACCTTGGCTGGCTACCTCCCTTGTAAGCATGGAAGGAATTGGGGGCCAAACTGTTACAAGGAGCCCTTGTCACCCCTGCGGGTGGAACAGATCCCTGGGAGTAGCTTTGGTTACCTGGGGCAATTACCACAATTCTTATACGAGAGAAAAAGCCTATGATATATAGATAGAATATTACTCATGATTTGTTAGGGGAAGCCTCCATTCTATTACTTCTATGCCACTGTTCTAATTCGTTTTAGTAGGTCTGGATGTTCTTAGCAGCTATTTCGTACATGTTACGCTAGGTTTGTCAGGATATCTCTGTATGTGTGTGCTTTGGTGTTAAGTTCTGAATCTGGTGGTAGATCACTTAGTGCTCCTTGGGGGGTTCCACTGTAGTCCTTTAGTCCCAGAGATCTGGTTATTTTGAGTTACTATCCACTGTCTATTATTTAGAAAATTGTTAGCTATTTCTTGTTGTTGTGGTGGATGTCTGTCTATATGATCTTTTTTGAAAGTGTCTAGGAACCTTATCAAATATATTTTTGATGTCTACTGTTACCACATCTATCCATTCTAGTGGTGCTTTCTTGTTAACCTCTACAGCACTGTTGTGATATTTGTGAAAAGTGTGCTGGTGGAGTGGCACTCCTTGAATCCGTGTAGGTTTGCACAGGTGTACTCTGTTCAGCATATGCCTATGCTTGTCTCTTTTTTTGAAACACTTTGTTTACTACTATCAATTCATTTCTTAACACATTTCTATTACATTCTTACCTTTACTTACATACATACATACATATCCCAAGGCTTTTTCCCCCTTACAAGGGAGGTAGCCAAAAAGGAAAAGGCATAAAATCATTCCCACCCATTCCATCCCTGAATA
Organism: Oratosquilla oratoria; assembly: GCF_046742065.1. Classification (NCBI taxonomy): domain Eukaryota; kingdom Metazoa; phylum Arthropoda; class Malacostraca; order Stomatopoda; family Squillidae; genus Oratosquilla; species Oratosquilla oratoria. The sequence continues at coordinate 3,420,236 of NC_134796.1, read as the reverse complement.
CACTCCACACCCCTCCACCGTCCCTCTTATCTTAGCACCTCCCGGAAAGTGTGAACTATGTACAATAGTTGTCATCTTACCTTTAACATTACACATTGGGCATATCTCTTCAGACACTGGAGACTGAGATCTGGATTTGGTACTAGAATCTGGTGAGGCTGGAAGGGACGTTGCATTGCTGTGGTGAGGAGATTGATACAATGGAGTGGAAGAGGATGCTGATGGAGTTGGAGATGGAGCACGAGAGGGGGGACGTGAGGAAGGACATGAGGGTGGCTGAGATGAAGCTAATGCTGCATTGGTAGTTGCTCGATTCTTCCGCCGAAGGTTTGGTGGGGAACCAGCCCCTGACATGAGCCATGCCCTTCTCTTTCTCTTCTGGAAGTATCAAAATAAAATAACACATTAACATATGTATGTATTGAATAATTTTCCCTCTTCATAAAGGGTAAAGCTAAGGCAAAATATTCATATTATGAAGGTGAATTATAGGGTGAAGGAAGCAAATAAGTGTTTGGGTGAAATAAAAAATGTTACGAGAAACAGGTATCTGGGGATGAATAAAAAAAGAAGGTTGTGTAAAGGAGTGATGGAATGCTTGCTGGCTGAGAAGGTTAGGGTGTCACTACTTGTGGCAGAGATTGAGGTGATGGCAGTTCAAACTTTGCCACTGGTGAGTTGAACCAAGGGCATGGTTCATTAAATTCCATGCTACAAAGTTCTCTGTAAGGGGCACCATCCTAGCCTTCTGATAAGGGGGTCTTGCAACATTAAATTGAATCATCATAAAGGAACGATTAAGCCCATGGTACTGTTGAAAAGAGATTCTAAATGTATGGGAGACAGAGACAATGAGTCCGAATGTTTTTTGAGATCAGGAGTTTGAGATATGTGATAGGTGTTACAAGAATGGAGAGAGTGAGAAATGTGGCATGGCAGAGAATATGAGGGTTGAGAAGAGCTGCCAGACAGAGCAGATCAGAGTGCTGCAGTCATCTGGACACACAGAAAGAATGAATGAAACAAAACAGATCACACCAGACAACCATGAATAAAAAAAATGCCCAATACTAAAATTAAAAGGCCAAATTATCCCATTGGAAAAGAACTATAAAATTCTTGGCCTTACATTTGATAACCATATAACTTCCAGCCCGCATATCAAAGGCCTGACGGCCAAAAATCAACAAGAAAACAATCCTAATTAAATCCATTGCAAGCACTGACTTTGGTCAACAAACAGAAACTCTAATAGGGGATCTGAATTCTCAAGTAGAGGATGAGCCAATAGATGGAGTAGGAGGAAGGTTTGGGGTGCCAAGTGATGATGATAGAGATGTGTTTTGAAAGGGAGTTGATGATACCAAATACTGTTTAAGAACAGAATCAAGCATAAATATACATGGAAAAGAGTGGTGGAAAGAAGGGTGGTTGAAGGGGCATTAATGGGCAATGTAGTGGCATCCAAAGGAAAGCTAGAAATAATTCTGGATGTTCATGTTTACAGGGGAGAAAGTGGGGGAGTGTCGATCATTTTCTGGCAGAAGAGAAATTGAAAGTGCAAGAAAGTGTCAAGAGTTAACAAACTGAATGAAAAGGAAAAGAAGAAAGAATACCAGAAGTGGAGAGAAATTTAGATGGTGAAGAATTGAAGGGAAGTAGAAGAACAAATGTTTAAAGGAGGTAGTGACAAACTGTGCAAAGACAGTATGTGGGATGAGGAGGATGAGAGGAAATAGAAAGGTATTGAATGGTGGGATGAAGAGGTGAAGATGGTAGGAGAAGAGGTGGACATATGTGGGTTAGTTGCAAGGTAGAACTATGAAGGATGAGAGGTACAAGAAGAGAGAAGAAAAATGTAAGGTGAAGGAGGCAATGCGGAGAGCAGATGTAAAATGATGGAGTATGAGAGAAAATACTGAAAAGAATAACAAAAAAATATGTTTTAAATAAAGTGAGGGGAGTGAGTAACATTGAGAGGAAAAGGTAAAGGGTACAGATGGACAAATGTTAAAAGATGTGAAGGTGGTAAGGGGAAGATGGGTAGAGCATTTCAGAGAATTGTTGAATTTGGAGGAGGTTAGGGAAGGACTGATTGTGCCAGTAGGAGGAGCTAGAAAAATGACAGTGACGGGACAGGAAAATGATAGGGTTATCAGAAAAGATAAGGTACAAAGAGGAGTGAAAATTATGAAAGGTAAGGAGAAAAGACTGGGGGTAGAGGTAAATTACAGGGCAAGGGAAGCAAGTTAATGTCATGTGAGAATGGAAAGTGTTATAAAAAGTAGATATCTGAGGGTGATTCATGATACTGGGTGATTGTGCCTATAAAACTATATGAGTCAGAGAATTCGAATTTAAGGGAGGCAGAAAAGAAGTGTTTAAATGTGTTTGAAACAATGTACTTCAGATGTATGGTGGGGTTATGAGGATAAGAGTGAGAAATGAGATGATGTGGAGAGCAGGCGTAGAAAGAGAATTGGCATACAAAGTTCTTCATAGAATGCTGGGATGATTTGGGGGTATTTATTTAAAGAATGAGTGAAGAAAGGCTAGCAAAAAGAGCTTGAAAGGTAGAGGTGGGTAGAGTGAACTGGGGAGGGGGGAGACCAAGAAGGGAATGGATGGAGTATATTGGTATTTTGACACTCAAGAAGCTGAGTTACACAGGTGTTATGGGAAAAATTTATATAGGGGAGCACATCAGAAGGATAGCATAAGTTAAAAATTATCAGCATTCTTTTTTGGGTGGAGACTAGTTTCTTATCATAAGAGAATGTTGGGTGACTTGGTCTATAGAAATGCCATTAAAGAACATAAGAACATAAGAATGAAGGATACTGCAAGAGACCATAAGGCCTACACTAGGCAGTCCTTAAAATAGTGCCTGTACAAAACATACCCTATGCATATAGGTGATGGATGGAGTAAAAAGGACCTTTAATAAAAGGAGAATGTCTGTTCAGGAGGAAAAGGAAGGGGCAAGAGATATTGCAAGAAAAGAGCAGTTGTGAATAGAGGATAAATCTATATGGCCCAAAGGGATTTCTTCAGGCCTGCTCTGTTCCTTCATGAGAAGATGAGGGGGAAAAGGTTGCCATGAAATGAAGTGGTGAGGGCAAATTAGCTTTGGCTGTTGGGTCCTGCTGTGATGGTGCTATGCCTTGCTGCACTGTCTCTGACATGGGTAGTGGGCAGAGGACAGAGATATCCTTTCATCCACAAGGAGCTAAGATAAAAGAAAAAGCAAATGGGTGCTGCACAGGCATGGAGTGGAAGAAAAGTGGGTGCATGCTCTGGTTGGCCACCTCCCTTCAGGGGCAAAGGGCCTTTTGGTATGTACATACATACATACATACATATACCAAGGCTTTTTCCCCCTTACAAGGGAGGTAGCCAAAAAGGAAAAGGCATAAAATCATTCCCACCCATTCCATCCCTGAATACACTAAACACCCATACACCCTCCCTCTTATCTTAGCACCTCCTGAATGACGGGTCATCCCTGCACCTTGTCCACTGCCCTGGGTCAGAAGCAGTGTCGCAAGACATACCACATCCACAGCAAGGCCGCTTCATTAAATTGGCAACCCCACCTCTCCATACCCCCATGCATAAAAGGAGAAGACGGGGAGAAATCCCTTCGGGCTGCGTCAAATTTTGCTCACACATACTACCTCACCCCCCATCCCCCCCCGCCCATTCCACCTCATGCATCACAACATCATCCATATACAACCATTCTCCATTCACCCCTGTCTTCTGTCCTCTCCCATCCTTCCTCAACAGACATTCCCCTCTTCCCCAAAGCCCCCTTCACCCCATCCATCCACCTCATCCTAGGACGTCCCCTCATGTTCACTCCCTCCACATCTGCCTTCCACACCTCTTTTACTAGTCTTTCTTCACTCATTCTTTCCATGTGTCCAAACCATCCTAATACTCTTTCATCAACCCTATCTCCCAACTCCCTTTCCACCCCCATTCTTCTCCTCACCTCCTCATTTCTCACTCTATCTAGCCTAGTAACCCCCATCATACTTCTCAGACACCTCATCTCAAACACATTCAAACTCCTTCTCTCTTCCTCTCTTATGTTCCAAGTTTCTGCCCCATACAGTGCTGTTGGCACAATCACTTCTTCATACAATCTCCTCTTAGCATCCATTCCCAAATGTCTATTCCTCATTACACTCTTTAATCCACCAAGGCATTTACTCGCTTCTCTCAATCTACATTCTACCTCCACCTTCACTCCACCTTTTTCTGCCACATTTGCACCCAAGTATCTAAAACTATCCACTTCCTCCAGTCGCTCTCCCTTAATGCTCACTTCCAGTCTACTGCCACTTTCACCCCTTGTACATCTCATCACCTTACTTTTACCCACATTTATCTTTAGCTTTCTTCTATCACATACTTTCCCAAACTCTGTCACCAACTTCCTCATTCCCTCCTCTGATCCTGCCACAAGCGCAGTGTCGTCAGCAAACAACAGCTGGCTCACCTCCCACTTTTCTCCATTTTCTTTAACCATCTCCAATCCCTGACCCACTACCCTTGCATTTACCTCTCGCACTACCCCATCCATGTATAAGTTGAACAGCCAGGGCAACATAACGCATCCTTGACGAAGTCCCACCTTTACCACGAACCACTCACTCTCTCCATTTCTAATCCTGACACAAGCTCTACTACTCTCATAAAAACTCTTGACAGCTCCTAGAAGCTTTCCTCCTATCCCATATATCTGCATAACCTACCACAGTGCCTTTCTGTCTACCCTATCGTAAGCCTTTTCCAGATCCATAAAGGCCCAAAAAACATCCTTCCCCTTTCCTATAGCTTTCTCACATATTTGTCTTACCACAAAGATCTGATCTACACAACCTCTACCCGTCCTAAATCCACACTGTTCCTCACCAATTACTCCCTCCGTTCCTCTCCTAATCCTCTCAATCAAGATCCTCCCATAAGACTTCCCTACTACACTTAACAAGCTAATCCCTCTGAAACTACTACATTCACACTTGTCCCCTTTTCCCTTGTAAAGTGGAACTATACAGGCACTCCTCCAGTCCTCTGGCACTCTACCCTCTCTCCAGCAAACATTAAATAACCTCACCAGCCAGTCCACCATCACTGTACCTCCTTTTTTTAGACATTCTGCATGGCATCCATCCAGACCAGGTGCCTTACCTGCTTTCATCATCTTAACAACTGCCTTCACTTCTTCCTTATTTCTCCTCCATTTTCCTCACTCATCACTCTCATTTTCTTAGCATTTCCCACTGCAACTCTCTTTCCCTCCCTATCCTCCTTCACATTTAGCAACTCCCTAAAATATTCTGCCCATCTTCCCCTTACTGCCTTCTCTTCCATTATCATCTCTCCATCTACACCTTTTACCTTTTCTTCTCTACTTGATTTGCCTCCTCTTCCTCTCTTAATTTCTTTCCAAAACATCTTTTTATTACCTTCAAAATTTTCTGTCATACTCTTACCCCACTTCACATCTGCTCTCCTCTTTGCCTCCTTTACCTTTTGCTTTACTTCTCTTTTCTTTTCTTTGTACCTCTCATATGACTCCCTCGTCCTATTTTGTAATTTTGTATTTTGTATTTTGGTATGTATGTATGTGTGTGTGTGTATATATATATATATATATATATATATATATATATATATATATATATATATATATATATATATATATATATATATATATATATATATGTAGAGACATTGGGACAAATTATGGGAAAGGTGAAGGGGAAAACATGGGTCATTATCTGAATATCGAGTTTATTCCTGACCGGTTTCACTTACAATAGCTTGAAGCTATTGTAAGCGAAACTAGTCAGGAATAAACTCGATAATCAGATAAAGACCCTTGTTTCCCCCTCCACCTTTCCCATAATATATATGTATGTATATATGTATATATATATGTATGTATATATATATGTATATATATATGTATATATATGTATATATATATATATATATATATATGTACGTACATAATATCAGCATATATCTTTACTTCCATACAGTTCTTAATTTTTCTCTTTATATTCACCACTGAATTTAATGGTATTTCCATCAACACTCACCATATTTTAGATCACAACATATATATTTGTTTTCTGATTATTAGAGAACTTACCGTCTCTGGCTTTTCCCATATGGTGGAGGAGAACACAGTGGAAAATGCATTTCGCTTCCTCCTTTCCGTCCTCTTAACTACAACCTCCTCACACTCCTTCAGGGTGAGTAGGCCTGCAATCAGGAAAACAAATATGATAATCCCTCTATAATTTGTACGGCAACTTTTTACCCATTCTCATTTTTAACCACACCATCCTTAATGGCTTTTCCTTACATTCAATTACACATTAACTACTTAGAGTGATAAGGAAAAGCAAGGTTGAGTTTAGGAACATGAGAGGTAAGATACTGGGGTAAGCAAGAGGGTGAAGGAGGGAAAGAATAGCTATATTGGTGAGTGATAAGTGTCTGAAATGCAGTACCTGTACTGGGGGTAGTGATTGCATGATCACAAGCAGAAAATGTTTTAGGGGCTGGTTTGGAGCACCCTAACAGACTGAAGCCACATATCATTTGTCTATGTTAAAGTAAAAATTCTAATCATAAAGGAACATACCACAACTGTCCCTCCTTTCTGCTATTCCCTTGGAAATGTCCTTTACTACTTCTTACCCCTTATGGTAGGAAGGAAAACAATCTGCCATTACAATTTCTATCCAGGTCATAAAAGGCAACAAACTGGGATGGAGTGATGGGACTAGGGATTCTGCTCTATTTATGTTCACCGAAACAAAAAGTCATGGCATAAAAGGTCTGAGAAAATTCTAAACCAAACCCTAAAATTTAGGTTGTTAAGTATGTGGTTGTGGCACAAATGAGAATACAAGGGAAGAGACTGGCTCTATGTTTGTGACAAAGAGTATTTGTGATGTTTATAAATTGAAAGGGAGGGGTGATTTTGAGTTTGGAAGTGGTGGGGAGAGTGTTGAGAGCAAGGAGGGAGAGAGGAAGGGATGGAGTGACGTTACTGGTGACAAGATAAGAAAGTGCATGGTGGAGTGGAGGGAAGTGTCTTCAAGGAGTGGGTGATGGTGACACTAGGACAGGAGATGTGGGTGCATATGGACCTGGTAGTGAGAAAAGTGAAGAGGAAAGGGAACCCTTTGGGGCAGATTTAAATGAGTGTTTAGAAAAATTTGGGAGGAATGTGAATGTAGTGGTGTTGGAGATCTCAATGGGATGAACCATTAGATGTAGTAGGGAAATCTGGGGTGTCAGAAAAGAATCTCAGTGGAAAGATGTTAGAAATGTGTTTAGAAAGGGAGTTGATGATAGCAAACACAATTTTTAAGAGAACCATGCATAAATATTCAGGGGGAGGTGGATGGATGGGTGGTTCATAGGACATTAATGGACTATGTAGTGGTATCAAATGGATAAGAGGAGTTATGGATACTCATGTTTTCAGTGGAGAGTGAAATGTCTGATAATTTTTTGGTAGAAGGGAAACTAGAGTGGAAGAGGAAAAGAGTTGGGGACAGAGTTGTGCAGAGAGTTAATTAATGCAATGAGATGGCAAAGGAGAAGGCATACAAGAAGCTGAGAGCAGTGAGAAGGAAGAGAGGAAAGCATAAGTATACAGAGGAAATGGTGGTGGATGGATGGGTAGTTGACTGGACATCAATAGACTATGTAGTGATATCAAAAGTAAGGATAGGAAGAGTTATGGACATTCATGTTTTCAGGGGAGAGAGTAGAATGTTTGGACATTTTACAGTAGAAGGGCAACTGAGAGTAAAGGGAAAATGGAGGAGGAAAAGGGTACGGGTCATAGCAATGCAGGGAGTTAATAAATTCAATGAGATGGAAAAGGGCAGAGAATACGAAAAGCTGAGAGCAGTATGAAAAGTTGTGGAAAAGAGAGGAAAGGTAGGAATAAAAGAATGGGTTTTAAGGAGTATGTGACAAAGTGTGCAAACCTGGTACTTATGGGGTAGATGGGTACTGTAATTCAGAGTTATTGAATGTTAGACAAGGTTAGGGAGAGACTGATTGTGGCAATGGAAGGAGCTAGGAAAATGAAAGTTGGGAAAATGTAATGAGGAATAGACATTTGGGAATGGATGCTAAGAGGAGAGTGGATGAAGGAGTGATGGTGCCAACAGCACTGTATGGGGAAGATATATGGAATATGAGAGAGGAAAAGAGGAGTTTGAAAGTGTTTGAGATGAGGTGTCTGAGAAGTATGATGGGGGTTACTAGGCTGGATAGAGTGAGAAATGAGGAGGTGAGGAGGAGAACAGGGGTGGTAAGGGAGTTGGGAGATAGGGTGGATGAAAGAGTATTGGGATGGTTTGGACACATGGAAAGAATGAGTGAAGAAAGACTAGTAAAAGAGGTATGGTAGGCAGATGTGGAAGGAGTGAACATGAGGGGGCGACCTAGGATGAGATGGAAGGATGGGGTGAAAGGGGCTTTATTGAAGAGGGGAATGTCTGTTGAGGAGGGACAGGAGAGGACAAAAGACGGGTGAATGGAAAATGGTTGTATATGGATGATGCTGTGATCCATGAGGTGGAATGGGTGGGGGGATGGGGGGTGAGGTAGTATGCGTGAGAAAAATTTGACACGGCCCGAAGGGATTTCTCCCCATCTTCTCTTTTTCTGCATGAGGAGACAGAGAGAGAGAGAGAGAGAGAGAGAGAGAGAGAGAGAGAGAGAGAGAGAGAGAGAGAGAGAGAGAGAGAGGGGGGGTCGCCGATTTAATGAAGCAGCCTTGTTGTGGATGTGCTGTATCTTGCAACACTGCTTCTGACCCAGGGCAGTGGACAAGATGCAGGGATGACCCATCATCCAGGAGGTGCCAAAATAAGAGGGAGGGTAGAGGGTGGAGGGGTGTGGAGTGTATCAGGGATGAAATGGGTGGGAATGTTTTTTATGCCTTTATTTTTTGGCTACCTCCCTTGTAAGGGGAAAAGCCTTTGGTATATGTATGTACTTATTAACACTATCTGTTTAAAAGTTCTCTATCTATATATTCCAAAAACAGATTTAAGTTTTAGATTACTGTAATCATTCTTTAATGATATTATGAGGAACTGATTTCAAATGCTTTCTTCACTGAATTTATCAACTTTTTCCTTAAACCATGAAATAAAGAAAAGAAAAGAAAAAATATAAGTAAAAGAAAATCAAACACTTCAAAGGTACCATGCTACAATATCTAATGGTAGTGAATGATGCAGCGATGATGTACTTCAATTCTATCATGAACATGGCTACATTTGACTGCAATAAAGGCATTAAATAATCAATCCATCTTTAACTTACTCAGAGCATGCATAAATTCTTCTTGTGTCACTAAATCATGTACATCTTCACTCCAACTGTCTTCAGGTTCCTGTTGTAAAAGCTTTGTCTTTTTCTCAGATGAGGTAAAGAATCCATTGCTGGCATCCCCTGGCCTGTCCTTCCTGGTGTGTACAGGCAAGTCTTTGCTGTGTGAGAGAAAAGAAAGTTTTTATAAGATAGATAATAACTACATAGGAAGATATAATTTTGAGATACGAAGAACTGAGGACCAAAATGATTGTAACAATATACTCTATTTATCATCTGATACACAGGGCCCTGTAATTTGGCAATATCAACCCCTTCGATACGATGATACCTACATAGGCGTCATGAGGAGCAAGTGGGTACACAAGGATGCCGATGTCGGCGTCTTGATCATATATATTGTAGTTGTACCTGCGTGACCCCCATACTCTGTAAACTGGCTTCATCATATTTTCTATAGTTATCAATATTCACGGGTGAAAGAGAACGAGCAATATACAGTGGTAACTTTATTTTTTAGAATGCGAGTATTATGACACAACATCGCACGTCTGGCAGCTAATGCTGCTCGCGAGATTTTGGCCCGAAGTGAAGGGGTTAATGTAAGATATCATGCTATATACTATCTATATATCAAAGGTTTTTTCCCCCTTTACAAGGGAGTTAGCAAAGTTAAAATGCATGTACCCACTCCCATCTACAACCCTTTCTACCCTCTCATCTTAGCTCATGCACCTTTTGGAAAACCCCTACTTTTTTCCCCTCTCCAATCTAATCTTATTTCACATTCTCATTCTAAATTCATTAGTAATTGGAATCCCATGGTGGCTGCATGGTAACCTGGTCAGTAATTAGGGCTGCTTTTGGGGTGCCTCTGCAGACCTGAGTCATATATTTCTGTTTCAATTCAAGATGAATGGCAAGATGTTTTTGCATTAATGCTGTCCCCTTGACCTTATTCTTTACCATTTCTTTGACTCTACCTGTTCCTTCTCTGTTTACCCTGTGGTGGTGGAGCAGGGAGAAAGATACTCTCACTATATTCATCAAATTTCACCTAATTGTAGAATACCAGATGTGGATATGCTGTCTTACTACACTACTTCTGACACAGGGCAGTGGGCAGGATACAGGGGTGATCCATCATCCATGACGAGCTAAGATGAGAGGGAGGAAAGGGTGGTGGATGGGAGTGGGTGCTTGCCTACTGACTTGGTTACCTCCCTCCAGTTGAGGAGCAACACTTGTGGGGTCCCTTCTTTTACTTTCCAGTTATCGTGCCTGGCTACGAATTCACTTATGATTCTAATTTGGGCTATATCTCTTTATTCTCCAATTGTCATACTTAGATTTAAATTCCTGTAATGTTCCAGTTTGGGCTATATTTCCTTCTAAGCTATTTATCATGCCTGGCTACAAATTCACTTATGATTCTAATTTGGGCTGTATCTCCTTATTCTCCAACTGTCTTACTTAGATCTAAATTCCTATAATGTTCCAGTTTGGGTTATGTTTCCTTCTAAGCTATTTATCGTGCCTGGCTACAAATTCACTTATGATTCTAATTTGGGTTATAACTCCTTATTCTCCAATTGTCATACTTAGATTTAAATTCCTGTAATGTTCCAGTTTGGGCTATATTTCCTTCTAAGCTATTCTAAATATTTATATATCTGTATGGAAAACATTATTTCTTCACATCCTTCAGACAGTCTTTTTCAATTTGTTCTAAAGACATCTTATAGCCCTTCCATATTTAATCAAAAGATCTTTTTTATCAATATAGACTATACCTTTTAGTGACCTGAACAGTGAAATTAAGCCACCTCTTTCTCTCTGATATTTCAATGCTGGCAGCTCCAATGCATTTAGTCTGACTTATCAGCAAAGCTGTAAACCAGTTTGGTTGCAAACTTTTGTATCCTATCAATCTTGCTTATATCTTTAACTCTGGGAACCATATCACTAACATATCCAGTCTTGGAAGGATTTCTTTCTTTCTTTTCTTTTCCTTTTTTTCTAATCTCTACATCCATATAGTAAAAGCCACTTTAATATTCTACATCAATCCATGTGTGTCTCCCACAATCTAACTGACTGTTCAGTGAAAGTTTTCTTTTATCAACATTCCCAAATCTTCTCTTTTTGCCTTTGTAATGGCGTGGCAAGAAGGAATTACAGCAACAGAAAAAAATAAAGTTGAAATGAGTACTGATGATAGTAAATATAATGTTTAAGAAGAGAGGCAAACATAAGTATGCATGGTCATGGGGTAGGGTGGTGGGTAAGAAAGTCAAGAAGGTGATGGACTATGCAGTGCTACCAAAAATTACTAGAAGAATCCTGGATGCAAATGTATTCAGGGGAGAGTGCAGTGGATTGTCAGGTCATTGCCTGGTGGAAGGGAAAAGTGGAGATTAAGTGGTTTCACTTTTTCCAAGTGCCACACAAGAGACAAAACATGGCTTGGCTTGGAGAAGATGCATGACCCAGCAGTGCCAAGGGAGGATTTTGCTCATAAAAGCAAATGTTCATCGTGTTCTTCAGTTCAACCGGCCCTGTATCCATTGTTACTGTGCTCAAAGATCAATGTTAATGCAACTTACTATACAGAAACAGCTCTCAAGTCAGTAGTGAAAAATCTAAAAGAAAACAAAGCCCATATGCCTTGCCTCAGGAAAGGTTCACCTCCACCATGACAACGCCTCCAGTCACACTGCTGTCAAAACTCACCAGTTTGTGGAGGAAAGCAAGCTGCAACTCACTGACCATCCACCTTACAGTCCTGACCTGGCACCATGTGACTTTTGGTTACTTCCTAAGTTGTCAGAAAAACTTGCTGGGATCAATTTTCACAGGGAATAGGACCTTGCCAGAAGGATAAATGCAGAAAAGTATACCTGCTTGTGAGTACTCTGGGTGCTTAGTCAAGTGGATGATATGGCTCCAGAATTGTGTAAACCTTGGAGGAGAGTGTGTTGAAGGAGTGTGAGGTTCAATAGATGTGTATCTCTATTAATTTTGTTTTTGTTACCTCTGTTGCCAAAACGTTTTGAATGCCCCTCATATAGTAAAGGACAAAAGAGAAACAAAGATTGCAGATGAACATACTTAAAGGAGGAACTGCTTAAATGTGCATGGGGTAGGGTGGTGGGAAAGCAGTAAAGAGGGTGTTAATGGACTATGTAGTGTTGCCAAAAAGGATCAGAAGAGTTCTGGATGTAAATGTATTCTGGGGAGTGTGTATTGGAATGTCAAGATTATCTGGTGGAAGGAAAAAAAAAGTGGAGGTTAAGTGGTGGGGAAAGAAATGAGAGGGAGGCAGAGAAGTGTTGAAGGTGAGCAAACTAAGAGAAAGAAAAAGGAAACAATACAAAGTTAAGCTGAAAGAAATATCAGTGACCCCCCTCTCTGTCCTCTCATGCAGAAAAAGAGAACAATGAAAAGTACCATGAGAAAGAAAAAATCAAATAAAATTGATGGTGTGATTGTGTTTATGACACTGTTAAGGTGTAGACACTTGGAATTTAAGGGAAGGAGAAAGAAGAGTTTAGAGGCACAAAGTGTTTCAAAAGTATAGTGGGATTTATGAGGATGGATAGAGCAAGAAATGAGGTTGATCAATGAATACTGTGATGGTTTTTGCATATGAAAGGAACAAGTGAGGAAAGACTGGCTACTTTCCTTATAATAGGGAAGAAGCTTTTGCTATATAGATATAAATTTATATTGTTACCCCTTCAAAGTAGAGGTGCATTATGATGATTCTATTCTGGCTAAAGCTAGATGATTTAACTTTAGAGGCAGATTATGGACTGTTGGGGGTCCTGATTAATTAATCCGAGTGAAATTGAGTTAAATCAACTGAAAAAATGAGTATCAAGAGAATTCCCTCAGCCCTGAAGGATAGTTAGTAAAATAGATCCAGTCTTTAGTTGAATAAGAATATTTGGTATTTGTCAAAACATCTATAAATTAGGATCAAGAAAAGCAATAAATACCTTTCCCCTCTTGGGACAGGTCCATGGTACCCATTGGCGTAATCATGTGGTTTTGATGGACTGACTAATGATGCTGGACTTGATGGGTTTGTGCCATTGCATTCTACATACTTCCTCTCCATTCTTCTTTCTACAAGATGACCATTTTCATTGTCTGCTCTGACAACAGAACTAGTGGAAACATGGTTCTTTCCCTTCCTTGAGTAGTCTACAGGTTCTTCCTGTGTTCTGTCATCCTCATCATCAGAAAGATTTGGTTCTTGCACCAACTGCTCCTCACAAAAGAGATTTACTTCATTCTGCTTATATTTCTTGTTTACGTCAGTGGTTTTTTTTCTTTCACGCATTTGTGATATTATCAATTTCTGGAAGTAAAAAATACATGATAATAATGTTGATACATAATAGTAATAACAATATTGCAGTAATACAAGTAATACATGTATAAATACATCATAAGTTTTAAAAGGGAGGTCAACAGTCAAGGTATGCACCCACTCTTCATTCATATCACACCCATCACCCTTTCGTTTTCCCCTTTATCTGAAGTTCTTGTGGTTGAGCCATCCCTGTCCCCTGTCCACTGTCCAGGTCAGAAGTAATGTTAGAAGACACACCACCTCCACAAGAGGGCCCAACAGCTGAAGCTGGTTAACCTCCACTCCTTCATACCCCCTGCCCCATATCTACTCCAAAATTTACAGAATAGACAAGAAGAAACCCCTTTGGGCTGCATCAATTTCTCATCCACTCACAACCTCTCTCCATTTACAACTATCTCTTGCCTTCTCCTTTCCCTCCTAAACAAACATTCCCCATTTGTCCAAGGTATGAATAAATCTAGCAAGGGATTCAAATATTTGAGAAATATATTTCTCACAGTAAGTTATGCCAAAATCAAAGAAGGTACAGAAGAGGTTAAGTGAATGAGAAGTATGGTGGGGGTTACAAGATTGAATAGAATGAAAAATGAGAAGGTGGAGAGCTGGTGTAGAAAGGGAGTTGGCACAGATAGAGCTGATAAAAGATTATTGGGATGGTTTGGGCACATGGAGAGAATGAGACAAGAAAGAAAAGCGAAATGAGTGTAGAATGAGAGGGGTCAACCAAAGATGAGATGGATGGATGGGGTGAAAGGGCCTTTGAATAAGAGGGGATCTGTTGAGTAGGGAAGGGAGAAGATAGGGGATAGGTATAAGTGGCAAGTGGTTGTGTAATGATATTTTGACATAGCTTGAAGAGATTTCTCCCTATCTTCTTTATTTTTTTGCATGAGAGGACAAGGACGGGGGGTTGCCAAGTAAATGAAGCAGCCCTGCGGTGGATGTATTGTGTCTTATTCCATTTTTTCTGGTCCCGGCAGTGGGCAGGAAACTGGGATGATCCTTAATCAATAAAATACTACGAAGAGAGGTAAACAATTGGATGGTGGATGGAAAAGAAGTGGGTGAGAGTGGGTGTGTGCCTTTGCAGGTTCTTTTATATGGGGTAAGAGTCCCTTGATGTATGTATGTATATATATATATATATATATATATATATATATATATCTATATATATATTTATATATATATATATATATATATATATATATATATATACACATATATATATATTTTGCAGAAAAACCACTGGTATTTAAGAAACGTAATCCGAATGTTTTTGTCTATTTAAGACATCATCAAGGTATTCCCTTGATGATGTCTTAAATAGACAAAAACATTTGGACTACGTTTCTTATTTACCAGTGGTTTTTCTGCACAATATATTCACATGTCATTTGTGAAATACTGCAAAATATATATATATACACACAGACACAGTACAGTATATATACATACATATACCAAAGGCTTTTCCCCACTTATATTGGAGGTAGCAAAAAAAAAAAAAAAAAAAAAAAAAAAAAAAAAAAAAAAAAAAAAAAAAAAAAAAAAAAAAAAAAAAAAAAAAAAAAAAAAAAAAAAAAAAAAAAAAAAAAAATCCCGCCCATTCCATTCCCACACACTCCACTCCCATCCCTCTTATCTTGGCTCTTCCTGGATGACGGGTCATCCCTGCATCTTGCCCACTGCCCTGGATCAGAAGCAGTGTTGCAAGACACAGCACATCCACAGCATGGCCACTTCATTAAATTGGTGACCCTCCCACTCTGTCCCCTCATGCAGAAAAGGAGAAGACAGGGAGAATTCCCTTCAGGCTGGGTAAATTTATTTTTCATGCATAATCCCTCACCCCCAATCCCCCACCCACTCCCCCTCTTCTATCCACTCCTGTCCTTCCACAACAGACATTCCTCTCTTTTGTAATGCCCCTTTCACCCCACCAATCCATCTCATATTTGGACGCCCCCTCATGTTCACTCCTTCTACCTCTGCCCTCCATGAAACCATCCCAATAATCTTAAGAAAAAACTTGATGCTGAAAGATACAAAGATGGGTCACCACGAACATAGCTCCCTTCCTGTATAATACATCTAGGTAAATACACACCCAATTAAGTAGTTTTATAACAGATAAGTTAAAATCAAAGAAAACAGACTACATCATACCTGCTGATCATTGAGGTTGATTAAATGGCACAAAACATCCAAGATTTCTTTCTGAAGAGTTGGATTCTGTGAAAGCAAATAAAAAATTACCTTTTTGTTAGACACTGTTTCACATATTATCTACCTGGTGATAACAACCTGTGCACACTTCAATACAGTGGTACCTCAACATACGAGTATTCTGAAACATGAGCTGCAGCTTGGTCAATTTTTACCTTGGGTTATGAGCAGAAACAAGATAGGAGCAAGCTTCCTGATGCTGCAGCTATTCTACTTGTGGTGCACAGAGCACACAGCATCAGCTGCTGCCCTTTCTTGCTCAGTTCCATGTGTCAACTACATTCAGACACATCTCTTGTGTTTGCTCATGTGCTTGTGTTTAGCTTGTTTATTGCTTTTGTACTCAACTTTTTGTTCTTTCACATCATGGGCCCAAAGAAATCGAGTACCAAGGAGAGTGGTGATAAGAAAAAGCATATGATGTCAATGGAAACTAAACATTAAATAATAGAAAAATATGGGGGAGGTGTATGTGAGATGTGAACTGCCAAGGCAGTATGAGCATAGTACATTGACGATATGTATGATCTTATAACAAAAGGAAGTGATGAAGACCTTAACGTCAGCCAAAGGCATTACCATTCTTTTGAATTCAAATATCCATGAAGAGATGGAGAAGCTACAATTGCTGTGGGTGAATGAGAAGCAATTGGCAGGCAACACCATAATGAAGGTGATTATCTGCAAAAAGGAACACATCGTTTATAGCAACTTGAAAAAAGACACCAGGAGCTTCAGCAGATGAGCCACCAGACGAATCATTCAATGCAAGTTGCAGATGGTTCGAGAATTTCTACAGAAGACCAGGTATTCACTCAGTGGTGAGGCATAGTGAGGCAGTAAGCTTGGGCATGTAGGCAGCTGAGGAGTATGTCCAAGGTTTTGCTGATATTATTACGAAAGAAGGCTACATTACCCAACAAGTTTTAAAATGTGATGAAATGGGATTGTTCTGGAAGCTGCCACAAAGGGCTTTCATAATGGCAGAGAAAAAGAAGCTGCTAGGCCACAAACCCATGAAGGATCAGTTGACTCTTGCATTGTGAGCAAATACAAGTGGTGGTTTAAAGATAAAGCCACTGTTTGTTTATCACTCCAAAAATCCCAAAGCTTTTAAGACTCACAAGATCTAAAAAAAAATTGCAAGTTATGTGAAGAGCAAATGCAAAAGCATGGATCACTAGGCATTCTTTCCCGAATGGGCAAATCTTGTCTTTGGTCCTTCTGTCAAAAGTAGCTGCATGAAAATGGCCTTCCATTGAAAGCATAACTAACCCTTAACAATGGTTCTGCTCACCCTTCTGGCTTTGAAGATGACATTCTCGACGAGTTTAATTTTGTGAAGATCCTCTACCTCCCACCCAACACCATCCCTCTCCTCCAACCCATGGATCAGCAGGTCATCGCTAACTTCAGAAACTCTACACCAGGCACTTGTTCTGCAGTTGTTTTGGGGGCACTGAAAACACCAACCTAACCCTTTGTGAGTTCTGGAAAGAGCACTACAACATTGTTCTATGTCTAAACATTCTTGATTTGGCATGGCAAGGGGTTACCAGAACCACATTGAACTCTGCTTGGAAAAAGTTATGGCCTGACATTGTGCTTGAACAGGATTTCAAAGGATTTGAACCTGAAGTTGATCCCAATCTGGAAGTGTTGAAGGCGACTGTGTCCCTTGGAAAGTCTATAGGTGTGAAAGAGGATGAAGGAGACGTCAACAAGTTCGTTGAGGACCATGAGGAGGAACCCTCAATGGAGGAGCTGAAAGAGCTACAGATGCTGCAAGACACAGAGATCTTGCAAAAGGTTAGTAGCAAGGAGGGGGAAAAGCTGGAGGAGGTTATCTCTACAACTGAGCTAAAAAAAATGTTGGCAATGTGGGAGCTTTCTAGTTTCATTAAAAAGAAACATCTGGAAAATATGGATACTGGTTGTGCATCAGTGCTGCTTAATGATGCTTGCCTATAGCATTTCCTAACATTTTGAAAGGGAAGTGGGAACAAACCTCCTTGGATAAGTTTTTACTCAAAAGACCTGCACGCGAAAGTGAAAAAAAGGTGCCAAAAAAGGCAAAAAAAGATGTGAAGAAAAATATAAAAGAAAAAGTAGCAGTCAATTTTAGGCTAAAAAAAAAAAAAAGTAACAATTAAGATTAGGCCTATGTTTACATTTAAGCTAGTGTGTAAATAGCCTAGTTTAATCATGTAAAAAAAATAAATAAATAAAATAAATTAATAAATAAAATAAACCACATTTTCTATTATCATACATTTTATTATGTACTTGTAAAGTATATTACATGTGTAATCTTAATTAGAAATACATTTATTGCTATAATTTTGGGCACATTGGGGTGTTTTTAGAGGGTTGGAATGAATTAACATAATTTCTGTTATTTTAAAAAAGAGAATTGCTTTGAGATACAAGCATATTCAGTTACAACCTTGGTCAGAGAACGAATTCTGCTCATATATTGAGGTACCACTGTAATTGAAAATACCCTTTTGTTTTTCAAATTATTATATCAATCAATCCATTGCCCAAATTCTCTCTTTAATGACATACAAACAATCGTTTATATCAAATAAAGTAATCAATATCTGTGTAGGTTGAAGTATTTCAATGCACTTTAGTTAAGAATTATTCCAGCTCAGTGATGTACTTGATAAACTCTGTTTGGTTGGTACCAGTTCATTCAAGCCTACTTAGTGGACTGACTCCACAGTGAGATGTCATGATAAATCAAGAACCACTTCAATACCAAATTTGCCCTCCAGGGAGCATTTTTTGTCATACATCATACAGCTTGTGGGGCAAACATTAAACAAAATGGAAGTTGAGTGGGGTGAGGTTCTTGATTAATTGCAGCCTTATTTTTGTCTGCATCTGGCCTTAGCAAATACAATCCTTAATAAATATATCTGCCCTTGTGAGGTTAATAATCTAGATAAAACAAATTCTATTTAAAGTTACATAGGTACTCACTTCTGGGTCCTCCTTCCCTTTTGCCACAAGATGCTGAAAAAAAAAATACTAATTAGAAATAAAAATTCAATCTCCATATTTTTTTTTTTTTTTTTTTTTATTGTTTAATGTCACAAACTCCTCCCTATTGGAAGGCTAAGACGGTGCCCCTCACAGAGGGCTCTGTAGCCAAAATAAAGACAGAAATTGTATGGTTTCATGATACCTGCAATCAATCAATCAATCATACTTAATAATCAATCCTTCTACTTTTTACAATACTTGCCAAAGGTATACAGATTTACACAAGAATGGTCTTGTGGGTGATAGACAAAAGTATGTGGCAACAACATGATATGATATCACAGCATTTGATAACCCTTGGCAACCAAATCAAGGCAAGGCAAAGCATCAGTTGCCTTCAGGGTGCCCTTATCAGCATTGGTCTACCACACCTTAATCCATAACTGAGCCTTGTCTTTTGCACTTATCAATGGCATTTGTGGTAATACATTGTTACTCTGGTACTTACAGAGGAACTAGACAAAGAAACCAATGATTAGATAATAATTTTGAAGGAAATGAGATGACACTACATCAACTGTATTTACCTAGATGTATTTTACAGGAAGGGGAGCTATGATTGTGGTGTCCCGTCTTCATATCTCGTTTTATCTAGCCTGTTTTTAAATTCTTGTATTGTTTTTGCACACACATTTTCATCTAACTTGTTCCAAACATCTATTATCCTGTGGAGAAAGCTGCTCTTTTTCAGGTCTCTTCTATAATTGTTTTTTTTTAATCTTCTTACCGCGTCCTCTTGTATCTCTACTATCCCATTTTATTAGATCCTCTCTATCAATAATTTCTATGGCTTTCATGATTCTATAGTTATCAAGTCTCCTCTCTTCTTTGCTCTAATGTCTGTAGCTCAAGTTTCGCTAGTCTCTCCTCATATGATAGTTCTGAGAGCGCTGGTGCCAATTTTGTAATTGCTCTTTGTATTCTTGCAAGTTTTGCTATACATTCTTTTGTACTTGGTGACCACGTCGTTACCACATACTCCAATCTTGGTCTTATCAAAGTGACTAGTACTTTCTTCACCATTTCTTCATCCAGGTATGTAAATGCCACTTTGATTGTTCTTATCAAATGATAAGTTTCTCCAAAAATTTTGTTTATATGTTTCTCAGGGGACATATTCATAAAAATGACTCCCAGGTCCTTCTCATTTTACACTTTTTTTTTTCTTCCTCTCCTAATTTATATGATCCCACTATTCTTTTTTTGCTTCTTCCAAATTCCATTATACTTCTTAATAATGAATTCCATCTCCCACTTCCTACTCCATTCCCATACTTTATTGAGATCACTCTGTAGCGACTCACAATTTTCTACAGTGTTCACTTTTTTCAACAGTTTTGCATCATCTGCAAAGAAGCTCATATAACTTTCAATTCCTTTATCCATATCATTAATATATATAGCAATCATTATTGGGGTCAAAACTGTTCCTTGTGGAACTCCACTGATCACTTCATCCCAATTAGAATGTTTGTCTCTTATCACCACTCTCATTTTTCTATCATGCAAGAAGTCTTCAATCCACTTCAGCAGTTTGCCCTGTATTCCTCCTGAAGTTTATAATTTCTTAAGCAATTTCTTATGTGGCACCTTATCAAAAGCTTTTTTCAGTTCTAGAAATGCACAATCAGCCCATCCATCTCTTTCTTGTATTACATCTATTAGTCTTGAATAGTAACACATCAAGTTTGTGACATGATCTTGTCTAAATCCAAATTGCCTTGGATTTAGTACATTTTTTTTTTTTTCAAATGCCTTACCCATCTAATTTGGATAATTCTTTCACAAATTTTAGCTACCGTACTTGTTAGAGAGACCGATCTATAGTTAGTAGGGTCTTCCTTGTTTCCCCCTTTATATATTGGTACTATATTTGCTCTTTTCCAATCTTCTGGAACTTTTCCTCCTTTCAATGAACTGTTTATTAGACTATGTATTTTGTCTGTTAGTTCGTTCCTGCATTCTCTCAAAATCCAGTTTGTCATTTCATCTGGTCCATGTAATTTCCTAACATCGAGATTACTCAAGAGATTCAATATTTCTTTCCTTGTTACTTCTCTTTCATAGGGGGGACTTTCTCCTCCCACTCAACATCTCTTAAGTTGTATGTTCTCCCTCATAAACACTGATTTAAAATCCTTGTTCATAATTTCTGCCATTTCTATTTCCTCTGTGTAGTTTCACTAATTCTTGTTCGTTTTTCAGTTTGTTGTTTACAAATCTATAAAATATTTTGGTTGACCTTTACATTTTTCTATGACATCCTTAGCTCCCTACATCTTTTGTTTACCAATATTTTACATATTCTTTTTCTTGTTTTTGTCTTGGAACATACTTTCCCACTCCTTTATAAATTTTTGTCAAAATTTTCCATTTCTCTTCTGCTGTTGTTTCCTCCTTGTGTATTCTTTCCCAGTCTGCTTTTTCAAAAAAATTCTCTTATTTGATCAAAATTTGTTTTTCCATACATCAATCTTCCCTTTCTATATTGTTCGTTTTTTCCCATGTATTTTTCCCCCATTTAGTTCCAGTTCAACTAATATGTGGTCACTTTTACTTAGTGGTGTCTTATATTCAATCTTGTCCACTATTACAGGTTCTGATGTGATTATTAAGTCCAGTCTCGATGGTTCGTCCTCATTTATATACCTAGCCTAGTATTCTCTTGTATCCATTGTGTCATTGTATGCTCTATATTCATATCAAGTAGTACACTTCCCCATAGGTTGTGTCCCCCTCTCACTGTGACCTCTTCCCTGCAGATTTCTTTACAATTAAAGCCACTCATTATAACTATTCTTCCTCCATCTTTCATTACCTTATTTAGTTTATCCTTGTGTCTTCTAACATATTCTTGTGTTCTCTTCCACAAAGCCATTTTAGGAGGCACATAATTTAACACAAACTTCCTGCTCTTCTTGTCCTTGTTCTCTATTTTCATCATGATCATCTTCACTCTATTCTTTCCATATATAACATTCCTCACATTTATATCCTTAGTCAGGAACATAACTCCACCCCCTTGTTTTACTTCTCTGTTTCTAATCCAATAATTATATGCACCATGTCCTACACTGTTGGGTGGTAATGGACCTTTCAATTTTGTCTCTACAATTCCCATTATGTCAGGTTCTTTTTCCTTCAGGTAATCATTCAGTTCATTCAAGCCTGTTATTAAACCATCTATATTTGTGAAAGACACTTTTAATTTTCTGTTACCTCCATCCTGTTTTCTGTTTCCCTCCCGTTTTTCTCTAATATGAACCATTTCCTCACTTTTATGTCCACTACTCTCCAATAGAATTTCTCTTTGTCTGACTCTATTTTGTTCTCGTTTTTTTCCTTAGCTTTGATTCTTTTTTTTTCTCTTCCTCTCTTTCCTCTTTATTCATCTCTCTTTTTATCCATACCTGTTTATACTGATCACTTTTTGATAGTTTCCCTGTTTTTGATAGGACATTCTCTGCTGTCGTTTGTGACCTGAATTTAACCTTAATTGGTCTGGTTTTATCTATATTGTATTTCCCTAGTCTATATATTTCTTCAATTTCTTTCTCTATTTCTTGTTCATCTTCTTTAACTATTTTTAATACCTTATTTACTTTTTCCTTCTCCTTTACTCTAGTAATCCTATTTGGATTATGCTTCTCTTCCATTCCTAATATAATTATACATTTATTTTTATCTGCTAAGTCTCTTACTATATTCTCCTCTCTCACCACTTTAATAACTGTGTCCTTAGTTTATTCTTTCATATGTTGTTTCACTATATCTCTAAATTCAATTTTGTTATTCCCTTGGACTTTTTTTTTTTTTTACAACCATTTACTTCTTTTGCTATGGACTCTTTATTCTCTATTATTATTCTTTAATTCCCCATTCTCACCCTTTACTTCTCTTAACTGTCTTTTTGGTTCTTCTATTTCTTTAGTTAAGTTTTGATTTTCCTTCTTTATTTCTTCCAGCTTATCAACTCTTTGTGTGACTAGTGCTAGTTGGCTAAACCTAACCTCCCATGCTTCGTTCATTTTTGTTAGTTTCTCCTCTAGACTTACTAGTCGGGGGAGGTTGTCATCTCCTCCCTCATTAAATCCATAGAAGTAATTAATTACTCTTTCCATTGAGCTGCTCTTATCTATATCCCTACTCTTGATACTTTGGCTCACCTATTCGACCTCGGCTGTGTCGTCTGCACACCTTTTGTTTACACCCCTTCTGACTTCCAAGGCCCAATCCTCACCTTCCTCATTTTTTTTTCCATTTTCCTCAATAATGCCTCCCCTTCTCTTTTTTCTTCACCTGCCCACTACACCACGAGCTTTCCCCTTCCCTACTAATACAACACAGGTACTCCCTCGTTGCTGAAATCCACGAAAATTACGTTCCAATCTTCGCCGTCAATACCACGTGTGTGTGTGTGCGAGCGCACATGTGTCCATGTGCGTGTGTGTGAATAGTATATACATATACAGAATGAGCCCACAATGAGAGCCTTCACGTAACAGTCCACCTTCCATCCAATCGTCACAAAATTTCACAATTCCCTCACTCCCACTTGGCACTTGGTTTGTCTCAAAGACTTTTATCCCCTTCAACTATATGCCCATCAAGTTCAACTACATTCCACACACCTGTTACATACAGGGCAATAAATACACAATATCCAGTTCACATGCACGTGTAGTCTACACCCACACTTCATGTCATCGAGTCATGTGTTCATCCACTCGCGCCCATTTCAGATGATTGCATAGGGTAATTACTCTGAGGTGCAATGGAATGTATGCTTGGGAGTGGTATCATCTAAGGAAGGAGTGCCTTCCACATACTTCGCAATTCTTATTTACAAATTAAATGCATAACGGCTTTAAACCTTGCTACACTCCCCATCCAAAGCTTACAATACGATCGTATAGATATAAGCCCTGGGAGTGGGGTAGGAGGGAGGATAGAAGAGGTAAAATACTGGGGAAGGAGAGAACTAAGAGGTGAAGCATAAGAACATGAGACTGAAGGAGACTGCAAGAGACCATAAAGCCTACACAAGGCAGTTCCATGTCCATTACCATCTATCGTCCTCATCCATGAAATTATCTGACTTTCTCTTAAAACAACAAATAGTTTCAGCGCTCACTACATGATTAAGATCTTCCTGCAGTATCGTGGCGTCTTCACCTGACCTAATTTGGGGTCCTATTTTAGTAATGTCCACAAACTAACATCACTAACAACCATCTTATCCAAGTCGTTTATATTCATAATGAACCATAAGGGACCCAAAACCGAGCCTGGGAACTCGACTAGTAACATTCCGCCATTTGGATTTTACACCATTATGGTGATCCACTGTTTTCTGTCAATAAACCATGCTCTATTCCATTCAAACACTTTTCCTCCTATGCCATCAGCTTTGACTTCATTTAGTAGTCTCTGGTGGGTGCACCTTGTCGAACCATTTGTTAAAGCTAAGGTAAACGATGTCATAACTATCATTATCTGATGCCTTGTAGACATTTATGTAAAAAGATAAAGATTAGTTACACATGGCTTACCTTTGGTGAACCCATGTTGTGAGTCACGAATCAAATTCTCTCAATGTGATCTCTGATTCTATTAGCTATTATTGATTCTTGCATTTTACATATAACCGACGTCAAACTGATTGGCCTGTAGCTGTGCATAGACGATTTATTACCCTTTTTTGAAAACGGAAAGAATATTTACCTGCCCCTAAGTAATAGACAATAATCCTGTGTCTACCGACTTACTAAATATTTCCCTTGACTGGTCGCAGATTTCAAATTTAGACTCTTGAAGCACTCTCAGAAAAAAAATGCTTGAACCCAGGGATTCTGTAGCTTAAAGTCTATCAATTTGTTTTACTACTTCTTCCCTACTAATGCTGATGATAGTCTACTTCCCTCATCCCCACTGAAGATCCAGTTGCAGTCTGGTACCATTTCTAACTTCTCCTTTGTAAATACCATGAAATAATATTCATTAAACGCCTCACTTCTTTTTTCCTCTATATCTATCTAGACATCTTCACCGTTTTTAATTAGGCTTATTATTTCCTTATAGGGCATTCTATAGTGTTCAACTTCTACTGTACATTTAAGTGGCTAAGTAAAGTTTGGTGGTTGTTGTTGGTTTTAATGTGCCAGACAGCTCTATGGCCTACAAATACAAGGTAAGCTCCGTTCAAGACCCGGAAGGTTGCCAGAAACATCTTATATATACATTTACTATGTTGCCAAAACTTGGTATATAAAAGGTTTCGTCGCTTCGACTTGGGCGACGGCGAGACGCCGGATTAGGCTTTTGTCTGCGCAGATGTCCTGCTGGCTTCTTTGTTCAAGTAGAGGACTTCAGGTAGCTTGACCCGAGACGTGCTGCGCCTATTGTTCGCCAAGGGGCGTCGCCTGGAAGAGTTGGTGAGCTTGGGTCACTCGGACAATGGCTTTTGCCTCGGGAGAGCCGCAAAGACGTAGGAGTACCTTTTCATAGAATATGTGTGCATGGTTTTCTGGGTAGTTTTAGGGCTCTAAACACATTTCTGAAATTTTAAGGTCAATCTGGACAACCGTTCAGGACATATGACTTCAGATATTTTGAGGTCATATGAGAGGTCACTGATATTTGGTGACCAATAACTAGGATAATGTAAATGTACTGTATATATATTTAGAATCGGAAACATTCAATGAATACAAATATCAGAGGTTTAGGACTCTAGGTTGAAGAAAAAAAAAAACACTCGCTTGTCTAGGAACTTTAAATCCGTAGTTACGTTTCGCTGTGCGCATCCATCTGGGAGTACAGTATTAGTATTCGATCTTATAGTTTTGAGGGGAATTAATTTACTCTGCTGTCGACCTCTGGCCTGTATGCGACTTGATCTGTGGATTGCATACCTCCTTTCATGACCCGACCTTGGTCTAGATAGACACCTGACTGCGCTAATGACCTCGGGCTGACCACATAGCAGCCCTCATTATACTTTTCATCTAGACACCTGGCCCTGTCATTGTCCTCCGGGCTGGCCTCGAATGTGACCAACTATTCTAAATATTTCCTCAGGTTTTCAGAATTGGCTCTCCTAAAGCCAGGCACTAGAATCTAGAATGTTATTCGTACTATTCAATTCTTCCCATAAAATATTATCTCTTATTTCTTGATGATCGCTAGAGCCTAAACTATCACCCACCTCGTTTTTAGTTACGAGTAAGTCCAGCGTACTCTCTCCTCTCGATGGATCTGTAATCGTTTCAGGAAATTATCTTTTATCACATAAAAAACGCTTCCTGATCTCTACTAAAAGTTCAGTCACGTTTCTGTACTTAAAATCTTCCATGATCACATGTTTGCACTGAGACGCTCTGCGAATTTCTTGAATCAAAGATCCAGTCAGTTCAATGCTATGATTTGGAATGTATAGGACACCAATAATAAGTTCCTTATTCTTGCCTATAATCTCCACCCAAACAGATTTCGTGCTTTCCTCTTCCTCAATTGAATTATCGATAATACAATTAGTTGTGTTTTTGACGAAAAGTGCTACCCTACTCCTCCTGTCTACCATACCTTTGTGAAATATTTTAATATCCTTTTATCTCGATTTCCGGAAGGAAATGTCTATCCGCCATATTGATCCAGGATTCAGTAATAGCTAAAATATAAAACATCTCTACGCTTGCTTTACCTTTCAACAAATGTTATTGATTACGCTTCTGCTGTTAGTACAGTAAACCTTTTGTGATTCTTTTTCACAGTCCCCTCTCTCTCTGAGCTGGAGAAAAGAGGGGCTTGAAGGGGCTTGAAGGGGGGGGGGGAAGACGTAATATAAGCTGAAATCACGGAAATTCTAAATGTTGTGGTTCAGGGATGGGAATGATGAGATATCACAATCCATTGTATTTGTTTTCCTGTAGGTCTTTATATTCGAGTTTGTGTATGAAACTTTGTCACCTACATATATATATATATATATATATGTGTGTGTGTGTGTGTGTGTGTGTGTGTGTGTGTGTGTGTGTGTGTGTGTGTGTGTGTGTGTGTGCGTGTGTGTGTTATTTCTATGGTAACCGCCCAGCGGTGAGGACGGAGGCTGTCGGTGCTGGATGCCTCCCGCGCGGCTTCATACTGAGGTGATCAGAATCCCGTATTTTTTACGCCTTCTCCTGTTTTTTAAATATTACTGGAAAGTCCCATTTTCACGTTTGACCCACTCTTCCAATGTTACAGCTTCCTCTGAAGAAGCTGTAAGCGAAACCGGTCAGGAATAAACTCGGCCCTAGACCCGTGTCTTTCTCTTCCTCCTTCCTCAAACCTATCAAAATGTTTCAACATCAATAAATTATATATATATATATATATATATATATATATATATATATATATATATATATTCAACTTCACTACAGTAATTCATTAACTGTCAATTTTACGTTCTACTTGCCATGAGTTTTTTTTTTTTTTTTTTTTTTTTTATCATCACTAGCGAATCCACAGTGAGGGGGAGGGAGTATGTCGGGGGATCATGCTTCCACCCCCCACCCCCCACACCCACACACCCAAGGACGCACTTTGGTTTACAAGTGTTCGCAAGCTGAATACGAACATGACTACATATTGTTACGCAAATGAATACACTTGCGTCAAAGAACAACCGCTGTTCACGCGTTGGGCGAAAAGTGTTCTTCCATACAGAAGGCAGAGAACGCCACCAATACAACCACGTTGTCAGTGGCGGCGCCAGGGGGGGGATGGGGGGGGCTTTAGCCCCCCCAAAAAAAGTGGCCAGCCCCCCCATTAGCCCTCCCAACTGAAATGAGCAAATTGAAAATTTAAAACACTCATTGAAATAATTTTATTAAGTGGAATTTTTAATTGCCAGGGCTAAAGATTTGTCAGCCATCAGTGCTAGCCCAACCATTAACCCCCTCCCCTTCTGAAATGAGGATAATATATGTGTACAGTATTATCATATTACTATTAGCCCCCCCAAAATTTGCTCAGCCCCCCCTTAGCCTCCCCAACTAAAAATTCCTGGCGCCGCCGCTGCACGTTGTTCACTACTTTACTCGTCGCTATAATTTTCCAACTGTGATATGTCTTTTTTAATGTCCATGACTTTTATTTAGCTTTGGCATCAGCTCTAAACAATTATATTCCTCAATTTCTGACACCTTGACGTTGGTGGATAGGTTTGAGTATCTTCATGACTATAAGAGATATGTAGATGACATCACCCATATCGAAAAGGTCTTGTACGAAATATATACTTAAGATCAGTTCCCAGTGATAAAACCCACTGTTAACTGGCACGTTTCTATTGCCGAAAAGGAAAATTCCTCGTGGATTTATGGGGTGCTGTTATGATGACGGCGTGATCCATTGGGTACCCAATAGATATATAAAGCCCCACCAAATATATTGAATAATGTGGGACCAAAGAAATATCTCACCAGAAATTAGGTGGCCAAGAAGTGAGATTACTGTCACCACTCAGCAGGACCGTGCGGGGGGGGGTGGGTGGAATTGAGCACCTGCCTCTTTCCCCTGTGCCCCAAAAGTGCCCTTCATCACAAAAATATATAAAAATTAATGAAAAATTATTTCTCACGGGTTTTTTCCATTTTCTTACCATTCAGAAATTATGATGTGGAAAATGGTGTTGCATCCTAGCTGATAGTTGCCTAATACGAATAATACAAAAGAGTGAAGTGCCCAATTTCCAGCCCAAAGCACCTGCCCCTTGCAATGTCTGTGCACGTTACTGCCACTCAGGGCAAAAACGGATTGCACAAAACGAAAACGGGAATTTCTTTTTTTTTGGATCGTCGTCTCGCGTGCTTTCCCGCAACAAATAAACCTTTCCGTACGAGAAGGGGATAACATTTTAAACCCAACGTAAGATCAATATGCGTCCTTTGCCTCAAGTGTATTCAATTGCGTAATAATATGTGTCCAAGTTGTATTCAATTTGCGAACGCATGTGAATTTACACCTATACAGCCGCCATTTTTTTTTCCGTGGCTTGCTGGAAACCCACCAACCGGATGTCGACCTTCCAGGTAGTCCGGAATAAGGACATAAGAAGATAATAGTGAAGGAGACTGCAAGAGACCATAAGGCCTACACTAGGCAGTTCCGTATCCATCACCACCTGTCATCCCCATCCATAAAGTTGTCTAATCGTTTCTTAAAACAAATTATAGTTTCAGCGCTTACTACATGGTTACTAAGTTTATTCCATTCGTCGACCACCCTATTAGTAAACAAATTCTTGCCTACTTCCTTTTTAAATCTAAATTTGTCCAGTTTATACCCATTACTGCGAGTCCTGCCCTGTTGTTTTAATATGATGACCTTGTTTGCATCACCCTTGTTAAAGCCTTTGATCCACTTGAACACCTCTATTAGATCACCCCGCACTCTGCGTCTTTCCAGCGAGTGTAAGTTAAGGTGCCTAAGCCTCTCTTCGTAAGGCAAATTTCTGAGTCCATGTATCATTTTGGTCATTCTTCTCTGTACTGATTCTAGTGAACTGATGTCATACATGAACTCAGGAGGCGATGTCTATAGTATGCCACTGCAGTGACGATACTCAGAGGAAGATAATGTTATGATTAAAAAGGCGGAGCATGCCGACAGGAGACCTTTTGGTCCATATCTAGGTCGGATACGAGGTGACCTTCGGTCGTGGACCAAGACTCACAGTGGATACCCTTCCTAACCTCAACGCCGTGGCCAGGATTCGAACAGACACCCGATATCCCTACACGGTTACTAGACACGTGCGCTACCACTGAGCCATTGGCGGACAACCCCCCCCCACCCCGCGCCGAACAGACGTCTAGATCCACCTAAGTATCAAATTAAGAAGATAACATTAGGAAACGCTATAAATTACAATTTCCTGGATGTTTTTGAGATGACAATATGAAACATTTAGGTATTTCTAGATGACTCCAAATTAGAGAAACTGAAAATTGAATTGACAATAGACAGTCCACACTCAAAAATATGGGTGATATTTTTTTAATCGGTAAAGAATTAAAATCAAAGCTTGTGTGTATATATATATATATATATATATATACATATATATATACATATATTATACAATATATGTATATATATATATAATATATATATACATATATATATATATACATATATATATATACACACATATATATATATATATATATATATATATATATGTTACAGTAAGAACACGTACCTAGGGATTACGCGTAATCCCTGAATGTTTATTCAGTGAATACGCGTAATCCCCGTTTCACTAACCTAACCTAACCTAACCTAACCTGACCTAACCGAACCTAACCTAAACTAACCTAACCTAAGGTTAGGTTAGGTTAGGTTAGGTTAGTGAAACGGGGATTACGCGTATTCACTGAATAAACGGTTAGTGAAACGGATATTACGCGTATTCACTGAATAAACATTCAGGGATTACGCGTAATCCCTAGGTACGTGTTCTTACTGTAACACATATATATATATATATACACACACACGGCAACAGCCTAACTGACCTGTCTTTTGAGTTCTTGTTACGCCATCATGAAAACATTTCCCATTCACTTGAACTGCGATATTTCGCCAAACGTACTTTCGTTTGTCCTCAGTGCGCGGGCCTTACGTCTACTCGACAGGAAAAACAGCATCCATACATAAAAACGCCGGGGCATATCGGGACAAAAACGCGTTCAAGCTGCGCATCAAATGCTATGACGTAATGTGGCGTATTTTTCAGCTCAGTTGCTCGCGTACAACGGTCGGGTAAGGACGTCGGTTGAGTGCGCTTGAACTGACGCTGGAATCATCTCGACTCTCTTCCCAGCTCGTTACGGACAGCATGGTTTCTCGCTGCCCAACACTTGTAGGTTCTGCAAACGGTCAATGAACATCCATGCTAATAAACTTTAATCTCCAGTTCCGTAATAAATGAGAGGGTGTAATATGTGTGCGTGTGTGTGTATTATATATATATATATAATATATATATACACATACATATATCAAAGGCTTTTTCCCCCTTACAAGGGAGGTAGGCAAAAAACAAAGACATAAAAACCATTCCTACCCACTCCATCCCTATCACACTCCATTTCCCTCCCTCTTATCTTGGCACCTCCTGGATGACGGGTCATCCCTGCATCTTGTCCACTACCCTGGGTCAGAAGCAGGGTCGCAAGACAGCACATCCACAGCAAGGCCGCTATATATATATATATATATATATATATATATATATATATATATATATATATATATATATATATATATATATATATATTGGGCCGGTTTCAAGGCAAACTCTGATGGAGAGAGTATTGGTTTTTATTAGCAACGAAGTTGAGCGCCAATGTTATATGGGGCTCGCTTCAAGTGCGAGAAAGAGGGGAGGGACGGCGAGGGAGGTGACGACTATGCGTTCCAAGTCGTGTCTCAACTTAGTCTACTTACGGGAGAGGGGCATCAAGCTAGGCTCAGAGTGTGATGCTCCGAGGCGATCTGAACCTTCGTTGTTCTGTCCAGCTTATATACGATTGACACGAGGGCAAAGTCCATGTCAGGAAAGTCGAACGCAAAACGTTCTTATACTATTGAGTCACCAAGTATGGGACGTGTGTTCCTCAAAGGACCGTTGTGTATCATAACGTGGATGGCCGAGGTGCAGGTTAGTCATCACTGGGACCGATACTGGTACTGCACGTGAGTTTCCTCAAAGAGGCTTTGTCCCACCCGTGCACCTCAAGGAAGCGTGTCCCCATGGGACCTTTTTGTGTGACGGCAAGGTCGTGGGATGGGCCAGTAGAGGGGGTAAGAGAGGGAGAAGTAAGGATAATCCTCCCAATACATATATATATACATATATATATATATATATATATATGTATACACATATATATATATACATATATATATATATATATATATAATGTACGCTGGCATCCTTCAACCTTGTAAGGCTATGGTCAAGTCTTTTAAAGAAATATCTATTGATGTTTACCACCATCTAGAATGCCTTGCCAAACCGATATGGGCATGGCAATCTTTGCCACACTTTTGGCAAACGGATGTGGAGGTATTCTCAGAGACTGCTGCCTGTCTGGCTTTCCTCCTATCTTTTATGGCTTTTGAGTATTTTTGCCGTTCCAGTTCAAAGGTCCCGATATTTGGTGGCCTACCTCCAAGCTGACCTGTCTTTGCCTTGAGTTTCCAAAGAGTTGAAGGTGATGTCAAAAATTAATACTTTGAGATCCCTCTTGCAGATATATTTATATTTCAATGCTGGTCTGCTTTTTCCTTACTGGGGTTCTCCATACAGAAGGTCATTGGGAATTCTGTCATTATTCATATGTATCATGTGGCCATGCCGTCTAATTCACCTCTGGATCATAAGAGTATACATGCATGGGATGACTGCTCTTTTCAGTATATCCTCATCCTGCACTTTCTTCTCCCAGAAGATGCTAAGAATGTGTCTCAGGTAACGCATGTGGTGTGAGTTATATTTCTCCTGTTTTTTATGTAATGTCTATGCTTTGCTGTCATAAAGGAGAACGCTGACTACATAGACCTTGTAGACAAGAACTTTTGTGTACTCCATGAGTTTCTTGTTAGACCACACTCTCTCATTAAGTTTTGACACCACAGTGGCAGCTTTTCCAATATATCTATTTCTGAATCAAGTGACAGGAGTCTGATATTGTGGAGCCAAGGTAAACAAACTCTTTTACTGTGTCTGGCTTTGCATCTTGGGTACACAGGTTCAAGGGCGACTTGACACCTTGTCCCATATCACTTGCATTTTTTAGGCTGATAGTTAGTCCAAAGTCTGTGCATACTTAGCTGAAATTATTTAACAGTAATTGTAGGTCCTCTTGAGAGTGGGCTACAGGACTTGTATCATCACCAAAAAGGGGCTCATGGATACATCCTTGCTGGATAAGTCTTACTATTGAGTCTAGAGAGGTGGAAAAGGCTTCCATCAGACCTTGTTCTCAGATAGATACACTTTGTTGATGAACCAACGGCATATTTTAGCAAAACAGAAAAAAATCACTTTGTTGATGCACCAACGGCATATTTCCGCAAAACAGAAAAAAAATCACTTTGTTGATGCACCAACGGCATATTTCAGCAAAACGGAAAAAAAAACTTTGTTGATGCACCTATGGTATATTTCAGCAAAACAGAAAAAAAAAATTGATGCACCAACGGCATATTTCAGCAAAACAGAAAAAAAAGAAAAAGAAAAAAATCCTTAAAAACAGCTGCAGGAAGAACACATCCATTGCATGTCACTCCTGATTTCAAATGTCTCTGATGACAAGTTATCGTATACAACAGTACCTCTCCTGTCATCATGGAAAGATTTAACGAACCTTAGAAGCTTGGGCAGACATCTTATCTTAGGCAAAATTTGTAGAAACCCATATCTGCTAATAAAGTCAAGAGCCTTTGGTCGATGAATGCAATGTACAAAAGGCAATCCTGTTCTCTACATTTCTCTTGCAGTTGTCTAATGAAAAACAACATATCAATTGTAGATCCTCCATACACAAACTCTCCACCCCTTCAAAAATCATCTCTAGTATCAAGATCTCATGATCAACCTTTTATCAAACTTTCGCCGGTATAGAAATAAAAGTATCGTATGATCATATAAAACAAATAGAAAATAAAAATAACTGCCATGCTGCCATGGTATTATATTTTAGTTTCTGTTAAAATGTTGCTGGATCAAATTTCCGTTAACGCTACCGACAAATGACGTCACGAACGTCTCAGCTCCGATGAAAGCTCCACGTTATATAGAACAGTGGGAAATGCGAAGAGTCAAAGCATGCTGGTGGCTTAGTAATTCTGTTATACCTTCATCTTTACTTTTACTGTAAAAGTTAGGAAAAATGTAAAAGGGCTGAGTACCCCTCATCGATAATTCATTGATGAAAAAAAAAAATGCTCATCTTTATATCCAAGGGAGAAAAAGTTCGGTTGCCTATAAACAATCTCTTTCATGAGAGTTACGTATATGCCCCGTTGGTGTTAACTATCTTTATATTAAGTGTATGTGAAGCTAGATTGGTATGTTTGGTATGCCTGTGCCGAATGAATTCCTTGTGAGGGAAGCGAAACACTCCATTTCCCTCCCTCTTATCTTGGCACCTCCTGGATGACGGGTCATCCCTGCATCTTGTCCACTACCCTGGGTCAGAAGCAGGGTCGCAAGACAGCACATCCACAGCAAGGCCGCTATATATATATATATATATATATATATATATATATATATATATATATATATATATATATATATATATATTGGGCCGGTTTCAAGGCAAACTCTGATGGAGAGAGTATTGGTTTTTATTAGCAACGAAGTTGAGCGCCAATGTTATATGGGGCTCGCTTCAAGTGCGAGAAAGAGGGGAGGGACGGCGAGGGAGGTGACGACTATGCGTTCCAAGTCGTGTCTCAACTTAGTCTACTTACGGGAGAGGGGCATCAAGCTAGGCTCAGAGTGTGATGCTCCGAGGCGATCTGAACCTTCGTTGTTCTGTCCAGCTTATATACGATTGACACGAGGGCAAAGTCCATGTCAGGAAAGTCGAACGCAAAACGTTCTTATACTATTGAGTCACCAAGTATGGGACGTGTGTTCCTCAAAGG
This sequence comes from Oratosquilla oratoria, assembly GCF_046742065.1. Lineage (NCBI taxonomy): Eukaryota > Metazoa > Arthropoda > Malacostraca > Stomatopoda > Squillidae > Oratosquilla > Oratosquilla oratoria. The sequence continues at coordinate 3,385,471 of NC_134796.1, read as the reverse complement.
ACCGTTGTGTATCATAACGTGGATGGCCGAGGTGCAGGTTAGTCATCACTGGGACCGATACTGGTACTGCACGTGAGTTTCCTCAAAGAGGCTTTGTCCCACCCGTGCACCTCAAGGAAGCGTGTCCCCATGGGACCTTTTTGTGTGACGGCAAGGTCGTGGGATGGGCCAGTAGAGGGGGTAAGAGAGGGAGAAGTAAGGATAATCCTCCCAATACATATATATATATATATATATATATATATATGTATATATGTATACACATATATATATATATACGTATATATATATATATATATATAACTGGCATCCTTCAACCTTGCAAGTCTAAGGTCACATCTTTTAAAGAAATAACCACTGATGTTTAGCAGCATCTAGAATTGCCAAACCGACATGTGCATGGCAGTTTTTGTCACAATTTTGTCAGATTGATGTGGAGGTATTCCCAGGGACAATTACCTGCCTGGCTTTCCTCCTATATTTCATTGCTTTTGAACATTTTTTCCATTCTACTTCAAAGGTCTTGAACCAATATTTGGTGGCCTACCTCCAAGCTGACCTGTCTTTGCCTTGAGTTTCCAAAGAGTTGAAGGTGATGTCAAAAATTAATACTTTGAGATCCCTCTTGCAGATATATTTATATTTCAATGCTGGTCTGCTTTTTCCTTACTGGGGTTCTCCATACAGAAGGTCATTGGGAATTCTGTCATTATTCATATGTATCATGTGGCCATGCCGTCTAATTCACCTCTGGATCATAAGAGTATACATGCATGGGATGACTGCTCTTTTCAGTATATCCTCATCCTGCACTTTCTTCTCCCAGAAGATGCTAAGAATGTGTCTCAGGTAACGCATGTGGTGTGAGTTATATTTCTCCTGTTTTTTATGTAATGTCTATGCTTTGCTGTCATAAAGGAGAACGCTGACTACATAGACCTTGTAGACAAGAACTTTTGTGTACTCCATGAGTTTCTTGTTAGACCACACTCTCTCATTAAGTTTTGACACCACAGTGGCAGCTTTTCCAATATATCTATTTCTGAATCAAGTGACAGGAGTCTGATATTGTGGAGCCAAGGTAAACAAACTCTTTTACTGTGTCTGGCTTTGCATCTTGGGTACACAGGTTCAAGGGCGACTTGACACCTTGTCCCATATCACTTGCATTTTTTTAGGCTGATAGTTAGTCCAAAGTCTGTGCATACTTAGCTGAAATTATTTAACAGTAATTGTAGGTCCTCTTGAGAGTGGGCTACAGGACTTGTATCATCACCAAAAAGGGGCTCATGGATACATCCTTGCTGGATAAGTCTTACTATTGAGTCTAGAGAGGTGGAAAAGGCTTCCATCAGACCTTGTTCTCAGATAGATACACTTTGTTGATGAACCAACGGCATATTTTAGCAAAACAGAAAAAAAATCACTTTGTTGATGCACCAACGGCATATTTCCGCAAAACAGAAAAAAAATCACTTTGTTGATGCACCAACGGCATATTTCAGCAAAACGGAAAAAAAAACTTTGTTGATGCACCTATGGTATATTTCAGCAAAACAGAAAAAAAAAATTGATGCACCAACGGCATATTTCAGCAAAACAGAAAAAAATAAAAAGAAAAAAATCCTTAAAAACAGCTGCAGGAAGAACACATCCATTGCATGTCACTCCTGATTTCAAATGTCTCTGATGACAAGTTATCGTATACAACAGTACCTCTCCTGTCATCATGGAAAGATTTAACGAACCTTAGAAGCTTGGGCAGACATCTTATCTTAGGCAAAATTTGTAGAAACCCATATCTGCTAATAAAGTCAAGAGCCTTTGGTCGATGAATGCAATGTACAAAAGGCAATCCTGTTCTCTACATTTCTCTTGCAGTTGTCTAATGAAAAACAACATATCAATTGTAGATCCTCCATACACAAACTCTCCACCCCTTCAAAAATCATCTCTAGTATCAAGATCTCATGATCAACCTTTTATCAAACTTTCGCCGGTATAGAAATAAAAGTATCGTATGATCATATAAAACAAATAGAAAATAAAAATAACTGCCATGCTGCCATGGTATTATATTTTAGTTTCTGTTAAAATGTTGCTGGATCAAATTTCCGTTAACGCTACCGACAAATGACGTCACGAACGTCTCAGCTCCGATGAAAGCTCCACGTTATATAGAACAGTGGGAAATGCGAAGAGTCAAAGCATGCTGGTGGCTTAGTAATTCTGTTATACCTTCATCTTTACTTTTACTGTAAAAGTTAGGAAAAATGTAAAAGGGCTGAGTACCCCTCATCGATAATTCATTGATGAAAAAAAAAAATGCTCATCTTTATATCTCTTTCATGAGAGTTACGTATATGCCCCGTTGGTGTTAACTATCTTTATATTAAGTGTATGTGAAGCTAGATTGGTATGTTTGGTATGCCTGTGCCGAATGAATTCCTTGTGAGGGAAGCGAAACACTCCATTTCCCTCCCTCTTATCTTGGGGCCTCCTGGATGACGGGTCATCCCTGAATCTTGTCCATTACCCTGGGTCAGAAGCAGTGTCGCAAGACAGCACATCCACAGTAAGGCCGCTATATATATATATATATATATATATATATATATATATATATATATATATGTATATATATATATATATATATATATTGGGCCGGTTTCAAGGCAAACTCTGATGGAGAGAGTATTGGTTTTTATTAGCAATAAAGTTTGGCGCCAATGTTATATGGGGGTTCGCTTTAAGTGCGAGAAAGGAGGGGAGGGACGGCGAGGGAGGTGACGACTATGCGTTCCAAGTCGTGTCTCAACTTAGTCTACTTACGGGAGAGGGGCATCAAGCTAGGCTCAGAGTGTGATGCTCCGAGGCGATCTGAACCTTCGTTGTTCTGTCCAGCTTATATACGATTGACACGAGGGCAAAGTCCATGTCAGGAAAGTCGAACGCAAAACGTTCTTATACTATTGAGTCACCAAGTATGGGACGTGTGTTCCTCAAAGGACCGTTGTGTATCATAACGTGGATGGCCGAGGTGCAGGTTAGTCATCACTGGGACCGATACTGGTACTGCACGTGAGTTTCCTCAAAGAGGCTTTGTCCCACCCGTGCACCTCAAGGAAGCGTGTCCCCATGGGACCTTTTTGTGTGACGGCAAGGTCGTGGGATGGGCCAGTAGAGGGGGTAAGAGAGGGAGAAGTAAGGATAATCCTCCCAATACATATATATATATATATATATATATATATATATGTATATATGTATACACATATATATATATATACGTATATATATATATATATATATAATGTACGCTGGCATCCTTCAACCTTGTAAGTCTAAGGTCACATCTTTTAAAGAAATAACCACTGATGTTTAGCAGCATCTAGAATTGCCAAACCGACATGTGCATGGCAGTTTTTGTCACAATTTTGTCAGATTGATGTGGAGGTATTCCCAGGGACAATTACCTGCCTGGCTTTCCTCCTATATTTCATTGCTTTTGAACATTTTTTCCATTCTACTTCAAAGGTCTTGAACCAATATTTGGTGGCCTACCTCCAAGCTGACCTGTCTTTGCCTTGAGTTTCCAAAGAGTTGAAGGTGATGTCAAAAATTAATACTTTGAGATCCCTCTTGCAGATATATTTATATTTCAATGCTGGTCTGCTTTTTCCTTACTGGGGTTCTCCATACAGAAGGTCATTGGGAATTCTGTCATTATTCATATGTATCATGTGGCCATGCCGTCTAATTCACCTCTGGATCATAAGAGTATACATGCATGGGATGACTGCTCTTTTCAGTATATCCTCATCCTGCACTTTCTTCTCCCAGAAGATGCTAAGAATGTGTCTCAGGTAACGCATGTGGTGTGAGTTATATTTCTCCTGTTTTTTATGTAATGTCTATGCTTTGCTGTCATAAAGGAGAACGCTGACTACATAGACCTTGTAGACAAGAACTTTTGTGTACTCCATGAGTTTCTTGTTAGACCACACTCTCTCATTAAGTTTTGACACCACAGTGGCAGCTTTTCCAATATATCTATTTCTGAATCAAGTGACAGGAGTCTGATATTGTGGAGCCAAGGTAAACAAACTCTTTTACTGTGTCTGGCTTTGCATCTTGGGTACACAGGTTCAAGGGCGACTTGACACCTTGTCCCATATCACTTGCATTTTTTAGGCTGATAGTTTAGTCCAAAGTCTGTGCATACTTAGCTGAAATTATTTAACAGTAATTGTAGGTCCTCTTGAGAGTGGGCTACAGGACTTGTATCATCACCAAAAAGGGGCTCATGGATACATCCTTGCTGGATAAGTCTTACTATTGAGTCTAGAGAGGTGGAAAAGGCTTCCATCAGACCTTGTTCTCAGATAGATACACTTTGTTGATGAACCAACGGCATATTTTAGCAAAACAGAAAAAAATCACTTTGTTGATGCACCAACGGCATATTTCCGCAAAACAGAAAAAAAATCACTTTGTTGATGCACCAACGGCATATTTCAGCAAAACGGAAAAAAAAACTTTGTTGATGCACCTATGGTATATTTCAGCAAAACAGAAAAAAAAAATTGATGCACCAACGGCATATTTCAGCAAAACAGAAAAAAATAAAAAGAAAAAAATCCTTAAAAACAGCTGCAGGAAGAACACATCCATTGCATGTCACTCCTGATTTCAAATGTCTCTGATGACAAGTTATCGTATACAACAGTACCTCTCCTGTCATCATGGAAAGATTTAACGAACCTTAGAAGCTTGGGCAGACATCTTATCTTAGGCAAAATTTGTAGAAACCCATATCTGCTAATAAAGTCAAGAGCCTTTGGTCGATGAATGCAATGTACAAAAGGCAATCCTGTTCTCTACATTTCTCTTGCAGTTGTCTAATGAAAAACAACATATCAATTGTAGATCCTCCATACACAAACTCTCCACCCCTTCAAAAATCATCTCTAGTATCAAGATCTCATGATCAACCTTTTATCAAACTTTCGCCGGTATAGAAATAAAAGTATCGTATGATCATATAAAACAAATAGAAAATAAAAATAACTGCCATGCTGCCATGGTATTATATTTTAGTTTCTGTTAAAATGTTGCTGGATCAAATTTCCGTTAACGCTACCGACAAATGACGTCACGAACGTCTCAGCTCCGATGAAAGCTCCACGTTATATAGAACAGTGGGAAATGCGAAGAGTCAAAGCATGCTGGTGGCTTAGTAATTCTGTTATACCTTCATCTTTACTTTTACTGTAAAAGTTAGGAAAAATGTAAAAGGGCTGAGTACCCCTCATCGATAATTCATTGATGAAAAAAAAAAATGCTCATCTTTATATCCAAGGGAGAAAAAGTTCGGTTGCCTATAAACAATCTCTTTCATGAGAGTTACGTATATGCCCCGTTGGTGTTAACTATCTTTATATTAAGTGTATGTGAAGCTAGATTGGTATGTTTGGTATGCCTGTGCCGAATGAATTCCTTGTGAGGGAAGCGAAACAAATTGGTTGAGTCGATCAAGCTTAGGACATGTGAACTCCGACGAGTTACAAACTACTTGTTTTTCATTCCAAGCTCTGCACCACTCCGACCATCTAGACTACCGTATTACCAAGTTGAGCCTTTTCAAACAAACATCATATCCAGATTAATAATAATAATAATAATAATAATAATGAAATAAAGATAAATAAATAAAAAAAATAACATAAAAGATAAAATACCTCGAAACCAATATGGAGCGATCAAGCCTACGTAATTCGATAGCACAGCTACCCCTACAAAATTAAACAGGCCAGAGTTATTTGAGCTAAAAGTGGGATATCAATCTAATGACAAAATGTATTGGTATGATAAAGTTGCAGTTATTGGAATAGTAAAGGTGAATATGTTATCAAGAGTCAACTAAAAAGTAACATTGAAAATCGGAACATAAAAAAATGAGGAAGTCAAAAAAAAAAAAAAAAAAAAAAATCCAGGCCTGTGATCACATTCTACAAATTATACAACAAACCTTCATCGAAGAAAATTAATCCTACAATGTTTTCAACAACAGGATCAAATTTTAAACAATCACTGAAAATAGCATGCAATAGAAAACATAATTACTGATAATACGTACGTAAAGGCATTCCATCAATTATGTGATATTTGGTCATTGTCATATTTTCCTAAGTTGTGTAAGTTGTGTGCAGGAGAGAGAGAGAGAGAGAGAGAGAGAGAGAGAGAGAGAGAAAGAGAGAGAGAGAGAGAGAGAGAGAGAGAGAGAGAGAGAGAGAGAGAGAGAGAGAGAGAAAGAGAGAGAGAGAGAGAGAGAGAGAGAGAGACTTAACCCCTACAGCGTCAGCGGCACACACAGATTCAACGATACTGTTCACAGATTTCGTGGGATGCGCTGCTCGCAATTTTATATTTTGGTCACGTGTCAATAGTTACATACAGGTGGATGATGCTCAAAACAGAGTTTAGTGGTTTTCATACTGTAATCTCTATCATTGTCTTTAAAGCATATTTTTATGTGTGTCTTAAATAAAAGTCTGATTTAAATTCTTATATTTCTATCATTGTCTTTACATCAATTTTAGACTGATCGTCATTAGACCAAATAGTTTATTGGACGAATCGGTTTTAGACGAATTGGTCTATTAGACCAATTGCCTTTGGACCAATCGGTATTAGACCAATCGTCGTTAGACCAATCGTACCGAACTCCTTCTGTGGTGGTCAATGGGTCGTATTTTCTCTCTCTTTAGAAGTTAAGAAGAAAATAAGCAAGAACTGGTTTATCAACATTAGTTAATGAATGGAACAGACTTAGTAACCATGAAAGCGTTGAAATAATTGGTTATTTAGAGATAACTTTATGGGTAGGGATGACACACGGCAAAGGGCATGGAACTGCCTAGTGTAGGCCTTATGGTCTCTTGTAGTCTCCTCCATTCTTATGTTATTATGCTCTCTCTCTCTCTCTCTCTCTCTCTCTCTCTCTCTCTCTCTCTCTCTCTCTCTCTCTCTCTCTCTCTCTTTCCTGCAGAGGACCTGGGATTTTGGCCTATTTCACCTACAGTTTAGAATAAATAATTGTACTGTACTACATTTACCGAATACATTTTATGTAGTGTCTGCTTCGAGACGGTCTCATAGAGAAACAGAATCGCGTAGTGGGAGAAATGATAAAAAGAACTGTAAAGGGACGGGCTAACTGATTTAGGCTATGGGTCGTTTGCCACTCAGGGGGGCGAAAATGGCTACGAAGATGAACACAATCTTACGGCGGCAGCCCGAAGAGTGCCATCCGGTATGGAAGGAATTTCAAATTCAAATCCTGGTTGAAAATGGCCGCGGTGTCCGAAATCCAGTCTCTTACTCTGCAATTATCATCCCTAGCTTCAAATCCATGTACGATTCCATCCATACTGTGTGTATTTACCTAGTTGTATTTACCTAGTTGTATTTTACGGGAAGGGGAGCTATGCTCGTGAGGTCCCGTCTTCATATCTCATTTTATCTAAACTATTTTTAAATTCATGTATTGTTTTTGCACACCCCACTTTCTCATCTAACTTGTTCCAACTGTCTATTGCTCTGTGAGGAAAGCTGTTCTTTTTCAAATCTCTTCTATAGTTGTCTTTTTTTATTTTCTTTCCGTGTCCTCTTGTATTTCTGTCATCCCATTTTATCAGATTCTCTCTATCAGTAATTTCTATGCCTTTCATGATTCTGTAAATAGCTATCAAATCTCCTCTCTCTCTTCTTTGCTCTAGTGTCTGTAGTTTAAGTTTTTGTAGTCTCTCTTCATATGATAGTTTTGAGAGTGTTGGTGCCAGTTTAGTAATTGCTCTTTGTATTCTTTCAAGTTTTTTTATACATTTTTTTGTACTTGGTGACCATATCGTTGCTGCATATTCCAATCTTGGTCTTATCAGGGTGACTAGGATTTTCCTCACCATTTCTTCATCCAGGTATGTAAATGCCACTTTGATTGTTCTTATTAAATTATAAGTTTCTCCAAAAATCTTATTTATATGTTTCTCAGGTGACATATTATTCATAACAATGACTCCCAGGTCCCTCTCATTTTCTACTCTTTTTATTCCTTCTTCTCCCAAATTATATGATCCTGTTATTCTGTTTTTGCTTTTTCCAAATTCCATTATACTACACTTTTTTGTATTGAACTCCATCTCCCACTTCCTACTCCATTCTTGTACTTTATTTAGATCTCTCAGTAATTTTGCATCATCTGCAAAGAAGCTCATATAGCTTTCAATTCCTTCATCCATATCATTAATATATATAGCAAACATTATTGGGGCCAGAACTGTTCCCTGCGGGACACCGCTTATTACTTCATTCCATTTTGAGTGCTGATCTCTTATCACTACTCGCATTTTTCTTTCTTGCAAAAAGTCTTCCATCCAATTTAGCAATTTACCTTGTATTCCTCCTTCATATTCTAATTTCTTAAGCAACTTCTTATGTGGTACTTTGTCAAAAGCTTTTTTTAGGTCTAGAAATGCACAATCAGCCCATCCATCTCTTTCTTGTATTATATCTATTAGCCTTGAATAGAAACATATTAAATTGGTGACGCATGATCGTCCTTGTCTGAATCCAAATTGCCTTGGATTTAGTACGTTGTTTTTTTCCAAGTATTTTACCCATCTACTTTTGATAATTCTTTCACATATTTTTGCTATTGTACTTGTTAGAGAGACTGGTCTATAGTTGGTAGGTTCTTCTTTATTTCCTCCTTTATATATAGGTACTATATTTGCTTTTTTCCAATCTTCTGGAACTTTTCCTTCTTTTAAGGAACTGCTTATTATGCTATGTATTTTGTCTGCCAGTTCATTCCTACATTCTTTCAGAATCCAGTTTGCTATTTCATCTGGCCCATGCGATTTTCTGACATCAAAATTACCCAAGTGTGTCAATATTTCATTCTTCGTTACTTCTATTTCTTCCATAGGGGGGACTTTTTCCTTCCACTCAATCTCTTCAGGTTGTATATTTTCCCTTGTAAACACTGATTTAAAATGTTTGTTCATAATTTCTGCCATTTCCATTTCCTCAGTGTATTCAACTCCCCCTTGTCTTAATTTCTCCAAGTCTTGTTTGTTTTTCAGTTTATTGTTTACAAATCTGTAGAATAGTTTTGGTTGATCTTTACACTTTTCTATAACATCTTTTTCATATTTTCTTTTTTCCTCTCTGCACTTTTGTACATATTCATTTCTATAACCAGTATATATTTTCCATTTTTCAGGTCTTCTGTCTTTTTTTCCATCCGGTCCAGGCTTTGTCTCTTTTGTCTTTTAACTCCCTACAACTTTTGTTGTACCAGCATTTTACATATTCTTTTTCTTGTTTTTGTCTTGGGACATACTTTTCCACTCCTTCTTTGTAAATTTTTTGTCAAAATATTCCATTTCTCTTCCACTGATGTTTCTTCTTTGTATATTTCTTCCCAGTTTTCTTGTTGGAAGAATTCTCTTATTTTATCAAAGTTTGTTTTTTCATACATCATTCTTCCTTTTCTATATTGTTCATTTCTTTTCATATATTTTTCTTCATTAAGTTCCAGTTCAATCAATATGTGGTCACTTTTACCTATTGGTGTTTTATATTCAATCTTGTCCACTATTCTAGGTTCAGATGTAATTATTAAGTCTAGCCTCGATGGTTCTTCTTCATTTCTATACCTAGTGTTCTCTTGTATCCATTGTGTCATTGAATGGTCAGTAATCATCTCAAGTAGAGCATTTCCCCATGAGTCATCACCACTCTTTACTGTCATTTCTTCCCAGCAGATTTCTTTGCAATTAAAGTCGCCCATCATAACTATTCTTCCTCCGTCTTCCATTATCTTAGTTAATGCTATCTTTGTGTCCTCTAACATACTTTTATGTTCATTCTCCTCCCATGAGGCTGTTTTCGGAGGCACATAGTTGATCACAAATTTTCTGCTCTTCTTATCTCGGTCTTCCACTTCTATCATAATCATCTCTACTGTATTCTTTCCATATATGACACCTTTCACGTTTATATCCTTCTTTGTCAGGAACATAACTCCACCCCCTTGTTTTTTCTCTCTGTTTCTAATCCAATAATTGTATGTATCATGTCCTACACTGTTGGGTGGTAGTGGGCCTTTTAATTTTGTTTCTACAATTCCCATTATGTCCGGTTCTTTTTCTTTCAAATAATCATTCAGTTCATTCAATCCTGTTATCAATCCATCTATATTTGTGTAAGACACTCTTAGTTTTCTGCCACTTCCATTGTGTTCTCTGTTTCCCTTATGTTTTTCTTTAGTATGTCGAACTGCTTTATTTTCATGTTCACTACTCTCCAATAGAATCTCTCTTTCTCTGACTCCGTTCTTTCCTCGTTTTTTGCCTTAGCTTCAATTCTTTTCTGCTTTTCTGCCTCTCTTTCCTCCTTATTCATTTCTCTTTTTATCCATACCTTTTTATATTGATCATTTGTTGCTAGTTTCCCTGTCTTGGATAGAATTTTCTCTGCCGTTGTTTGTGACCTGAATTTAATCTTAATTGGTCTGGTCTTATCTGTACTATATTTTCCGAGTCTGAATTTTTCCTCAATTTCCTTTATAATTTCTGGTTCATCTTCCTGGACTAATTTTAATAAACTGCTTACCCTTTCATTTTCCTCCTTGATTCTTGCGGTTCTATCTGGGTTATGTTTCTCTTCCATTCCTAATATAATTATACATTTCTTTTTGTCAGCTAATTCTCTTACTATATTCTCCTTCTGTCTCATCACTTTAATAACTGAGTCTTCATTATGTTCTTTCAATTGCTGTTTGACTATGTCAGTGAATGAAACCTTATTCCCTTCTTGAGTTATTCTCCAATTTTTAGCTTCTGTAGCTATTTTCTCACTGTTTTCATTACTATTCTTCTTCAATTTCTCATTCTCCTCCTTTACATTTCCTAACTGTCTTTTTAGGTCCTCTACTTCTTCAGTTAAGTTTCTGTTAGTCTTCTCTAGTTGTTCCAATCTTTCAATTCTTTGTAGAATGGAGCCTACATTACCTAACTTACGTTCCAAGTCCTCGATCACCTTATCAACTCTCTCCTCTAGTCTTATCAGTCTGGGGGGGGTTGTGTCCCCCCCACCCTCTTTAAATCCCTGGAACATATTCTCGTCACTTTCTACTGTATTTCTCCTCTCTATACTTCTAATCTTTACATTTTTATTTGCCATTTCGTCATCCGGTGGTCGTTTCATGTTGATCTTCCGCCCGTCTGCCTGGGCCAAGTCCTCCACATCCTCATTATCTTCCATTTCCCCAGTAATCCCTCCCCCTCTCCTCTTTCCTTACTTTCCCACTACCTCACGAGCAATTCCCCCCCCCCTGCAAATACAAAAAGGCACTTCTCTTTGCGTTGGTATCCTCAATCTGCTCTTTTCTTCTCATAGTTCGTCAAGCCGTCCGTCCGTTGACAGAGTGTGTGTGTGTGTGTGTGTGTGTGTGTGTGTGTGTGTGTGTGTGTGTGTGTGTCATCGCCGATATCACAGTCCTTATCATATACCCAACCAACGTTATATTGACCATATTATATATATATATATATATATATATATATATATATATATATATGTGTGTGTGTGTGTGTGTGTGTGTGTGTGTGTGTGTGTGTGTGTGTGTGTGTGTGTGTGTGTGTGTGTGTGTGTGGTAGGGTGGTGAGTTTAAACGCCAAGAATCCGTTGAAGTTTTATTACTGACGTTTCGTCCAACTAGGACTTCTTCAGAGTGTACACATATAAGGCATTGACAGCTTACATATTCACACAGCTCACCCCGTTCCTCCCCGGTCAATTGTTGTCATCTCGCTTTCGTCTAGCTTCGTGGAGAATTGGGCTGTTTGCTAATTTGACAAAACAGTCCCGATGATTGTGAATTGTGTGAATATATAAATTGTTAATGTCTTATATGTGTACACTCTGGAAAAGTCCTAGTTGGACGAAACGTCAGCAATAAAACTTCAACGGGTTCTTGGCATTTAAACTCACCACCCTACCACTCATTCTGTCTTCACACTTCAATATATATATATAATGTGTGTGTGTGTGTGTGTGTGTGTGTGTGTGTGTGTGTGTGTGTGTGTGTGTGTGTGTGTGTGCGTGCGTGCGTGTGAGAGTATACATACGTTTCGATATTCTGAAGTTTCTATATTCGGGTCATTTTGTTTGTCGCTTTGATCTAAGTGGCTTGTATGCAAAAGTTCAGACAAACTGAATGTCATTTAAAGGTTCTACACTCTTAACACAGTATTACAAGTATAACTCTTGTATTTGACATGAACATTAAGTTCAATTTATCTATTTTTTGTTAATGGACTTGTGTCGCGCAGTGACGGACCTGTGTCGCGCAGTAACGGACCTGTGTCGCGCAGTAACGGACCTGTGTCGCGCAGTATTGGACCTGTGTCGCGCAGTAATGGACCTGTTTCGCGCAGTAACGAACCTGTGTCGCGCAGTAATGGACCTGTGTCGCGCAGTAACGGACCTGTGTCGCGCAGTAACGGACCTGTGTCGCACAGTAACGGACCTGTGTCGCACAGTAACGGACCTGTGTCGCGCAGTAACGGACCTGTGTCGCGCAGTAACGGACCTGTGTCGCGCAGTAACGGACCTGTGTCGCGCAGTAATGGACCTGTCTCGCGCAGTAATGGACCTGTCTCGCGCAGTAATAAATAATGTTACCTGGTGCGGTTTTAACTTCCTGGCTGCTGCCAGGCCCTTTTATTCAGCTGAGGGAAACTCCCTCCGCAATAAAATAGTTAATCACGCCTTGAGGGTCTCTATAGGATTTCGGACCAAAATCAGTTTCACCTTTTTCATGAGAAGTCATTTCTACGATGAAAATATTCTAACAAACTGCCGAAAACGAATGGCAAGTAATAATAAATTTCTACAGTAATAAGACTTATAGGAAATGCCCCATTTCACATTTTTCTTCTCATTACCCCTTGGAGATCTATCTAAAGAAATTATTCTCAAGAAATCGTCAAAAACAATAATAAGAGCGTTAGTTAGTTTCTAAGATTAAAACTAGTGTTATGTACCAATCCCCCGTGTAAACAGGGACGTCATTTTTTTTTTTTTTTTTTTTTTTTTTTACAACAAAGTATTTCAGGTAAGTTTTGTCTTTCAACACAAAACAAAAAAACGAAAAAATGGAGAGCGCTCTCCGTTTTGATGACCAAATTTAATTACACAATTAAATGTTCCTGTCATTGATTCCGACGATCTTTATTTATTTTCTTAAGGAATAGAATACTTCTTACGTGACCTACAGAGAATTGACAAGCGATTTTCTTTTTCTTTTTTCAGGGAGCAAAATATGACAAGCCTTACTGGTCCCTATCGTTGCTTCCGACGATTTTCATTTATTTTCTTGAGGAATAGAATAGTCTTACGTGACCTACAGAGAACTGACAAGCGATTTTCTTTTCTTTTTTCAGGGAGTAAAATATGACAAATCTTACTGTCGTCCCTATCAATGTTTCCGACGATTTTCATTTATTTTCTTAAGAAATAGAATACTTCTTACGTGACCTATTGAGAACTGACAAGCGATTTTCTTTTCTTTTTTCAGGGAGTAAAATATGACAAGCCTTACTGTCGTCCCTATCAATGTTTCCGACGATTTTCATTTATTTTCTTAAGAAATAGAATACTTCTTACGTGACCTACAGAGAACTGACAAGCGATTTTCTTTTCTTTTTTCAGGAGGTAAAATATGACAAGCCTTACTGTCGTCCCTATCAATGTTTCCGACGATTTTCATTTATTTTCTTAAGAAATAGAATACTTCTTACGTGACCTACAGAGAACTGACAAGCGATTTTCTTTTCTTTTTTTCAGGGAGTAAAATATGACAAATCTTACTGTCGTCCCTATCAATGTTTCCGACGATTTTAATTTATTTTCTTAAGAAATAGAATACTTCTTACGTGACCTATAGAGAACTGACAAGCGATTTTCTTTTCTTTTTTCGGGGAGTAAAATATGACAAATCTTATTGTCGTTCCTATCAATGTTTCCGACGATTTTAATCTATTTTCTTTGGGAATAGAATACTTCTTACGTGACCTACAGAGAATTGACAAGCGATTTTCTTTTCTTTTCATCCTTTCACGGCGTCCTACGCAGTAACGTGTACAGGCATTGCAAGGAACACGTGCTTTGGGCAGGAAATTGGGCACTTCACTCTTTCGTATTATTCGTATTTGGCAACTATCCGGTAGGTTGCAACACCATTTTCCACATTATAATTTCTGAACGGTAAGAAAATGGAAAAAGCCTGTGAGAAATAATTTTTCATTCATTTTTATATATATTTTTGTGAAGGGCAATTTTGGGGGCACAGGGCAAAGGGGCAGGTGCTAGGGCAACCCCCCCACCTCTGCACGGACCTTGCCTTACGACTTGCTGTCGTCATTCCAGCAACGACCACCAAGTCATTCCATTCACCCGAAGGAAAACCACACCGGGATGAAAAGGTCAACACAACGCGTTATCCTGAGGAAGGCCTCTTCTTAATTTTCCTACAGGGTCAAATTTCCTACACGAGACAGTCTCCGAAGAAAAGCAAAACTTCAAGAGGGATTACCAAGGCAGGCCTGGGAATTCCTCACTTGTTTTCCTGCTGATATTTTACTTAGGCTAAGGTTTAAACACACACACATGTATATATATATATATATATATATATATATATATATATATATATATATTTGTGTGTGTGTGTGTGTGTGTGTGTGTGTGTGTGTGTGTGTGTGTGTGTGTGTGTGTGTGTGTGCAGAAAAACCACTAGGAAAATAACAGAAATGAGACCGAGCGCTTTCGTCTATTCAGACATTTTTCTGCATACTAGAATCTCGCGTTCAAGTGATTTCTTCTGCATATATATATATATATATATATCTATATATATATATATATATATATATATTATATATATATGTACAACACTGAATGGGTCAAAATGAATAGAGTTACGTTTTAATCATCCACAATACACTTCAATTCTAAGCCATCAACATCGAGGGAGACTCGAGGAGACCAACATGCAGAAACTGAAACGTGGTACGGATTTATGGCCACCACTATGAGGTTGTATTTGGCTAACCCAAATTTTTCTCCTGTGTGGATTACACTGTCTCGCCAACCATTTAAATTATATTTCATGTTTAGCATATTTATCCTAACAGAAACAAGACGATTTCATTTTGTTGGGCCACGCATCCTTCACTTCTCATAAGTTGCTGGACCCCCAGCAACCTATGAAAAAAATTGGACCCCCCAGCAACCTATGAAAAAAAAAACTGGACCCCAGCAACCTTAAAAAAAAAAAAAAAAAAAAAAAAAATCAAATCACATTCCCGTCATCGAGGGTTCTCGGAGCATACTTGCGCATTTCCTTCTGACTTGAATTAGACGATTTTATTCAAATGAAGGATGGACTCGGGGTGAACATAACTATTCTCGGCGATTGCTAAACACCAGGAAAACGATCCCAAGTACTCTGATCTACCTAACTTTTAGTGATTTTATTGATGTGGTTGATGGACGTAGGTGCGGACGACAACACCCTCAGAGCTCGATATCAGAGGCACCGACGATAATCGACCGACCGAAAGGCGGCAACAGCCACAGCACGTGAGGTGTGACCTCGGTTCTACAATCAACATTCGTTCTGCTCTCGCTTGGAAGGAGAAATGACGCAAGGAAAGAGAATGAGACTGAGGTTGATATTGAGAGATATTGAGAGATTGAGATAAAGAGAAAGAGAGAGAGAGTGAGAGAGAGAGAGAGAGAGAGAGAGAGAGAGAGAGAGAGAGAGAGAGAGAGAGAGGGGGGAGAGAGAGAGGGGGGGGGGTCGGTGGAGAAAGATAGGGAGAAGATCGCGCCAAGGAATGCCTAATTGTATAATACAGGAAAAGGGCAACGCTCGTGAGGTCCCATTCCCTATTCTCCAATTTATCATACATAGATTCAAGTTGTGTATAGGTGTGTGTGTGTGTGTGTGTGTGTGTGTGTGTGTGTGTGTGTGTGTGTGTGTGTGTGTGTGTGTGTGTGTGTGTGTGTGTGTGTGTGTGTGTGTGTGTGTGTGTGTGTGTGTGTGTGTGTATGTGTGTCTGCGCGCGCGGGCGTATGCGTGAGTTTACGTGTGTGTGTGTGTGTGTGTGTGTGTGTGTGTGTGTGTGTGTGTGTGTGTGTGTGTGTGTGTGTGTGTGTGTGTGCGTGCGTGCGCGCGTATGCTTGAGTTTGCGTGGCGGGGTCTCTGTGTGTGTGTGTGTGTGTGTGTGTGTGTGTGTGTGTGTGTGTGTGTGTGTGTGTGTGTGTGTGTGTGTGTGTGTGTGTGTGTGTGTGTGTGTGTGTGTGTGTGTGTGTGTGTGTGCGTGCGCGCGTATGCTTGAGTTTGCGTGGCGGGGTCTGTGTATGTGTATGAGTGTGCGCACGCGCGTGTGTGTACGCATGCTTATGTGCGTACGTGTGCGCGCCTCTACAAGTAAACGCATAATCACATGCACGCACATGCAAAGAATGTAAACAGTGAAGAATGGAAAGGAGGGAGGAGATTCTTGGACCAAAGAGACTTTGATCTTCCTTTCCATTACAAAGAGGACGCTAAGTAGGGAACGGGACGGGATGCATATCACGTGATAACCTGGACACGTCAAATGTAGAGGTCCTTTGAGTTTGTAAGGCACACGCGGGACAACGCGGGGCCATTGTGCGCTTGAGTAAAAATGTGTACAAAACATAAAGTGAAGGAACGTAAGCGGGGAGAGGGATGTGGAGGCATCACAGCTCTCCAAGTGGAGTAAAACGTGGAGGGAAGTTGTGGAGGGGATGGGCACTTGACGATCGTGTATGGAGGGAAGATGGCAGGAAACGGGTGTCAAGGCTGCAAGTGGCTTTGCAGAAGTTGGAATAGGGGCGTATTGTATTTTGTTGCTGACAATTCACTAGTGCTTTGGAGGAGCAGCAGTTGCAGGGGAAAAAAGGGAGAATGGGAGGAGAGGAGGAGAGGGAGGGGAAGAAAGGAAGAATGGGAGGAGAGAAGGAGAAGGAGGGAAGGAGAAGGAGGGGAAGAAAGGAAGAATGGGAGGAGAGAGGGAGAGGGAGAGGGAGAGGGAGGGGAAGAAAGGGAGAATGGGAGGAGAGAAGGAGAAGATGGGGAAGAAAGGAAGAATGGGAGGAGAGAAGGAGAAGGAGAGAAGGAGGAGGGGAAGAAAGGAAGAATGGGAGGAGAGAAGGAGAGGGAGGGGAAGAAAGGGAGAATGGGAGGAGAGAAGGAGAAGGTGGGGAAGAAAGGAAGAATGGGAGGAGAGAGGGAGAGGGAGGGGAAGAAAGGAAGAATGGGAGGAGAGAATGGGAGGAGAGAAGGAGAAGGAGGGGAAGAAAGGGAGAATGGGAGGAGAGAAGGAGAGGGAGGGGAAGAAAGGAAGAATGGGAGGAGAGAAGGAGAAGGAGGGGAAGAAAGGAAGAATGGGAGGAGA
Source organism: Oratosquilla oratoria (assembly GCF_046742065.1). Taxonomy (NCBI): domain Eukaryota; kingdom Metazoa; phylum Arthropoda; class Malacostraca; order Stomatopoda; family Squillidae; genus Oratosquilla; species Oratosquilla oratoria. The sequence continues at coordinate 3,367,910 of NC_134796.1, read as the reverse complement.
GAAGGATTAGGAGGGGGAAGAAAGGGAGAATGGGAGGAGTGAAGGAGAGGGAGGGGAAGAAAGGGAGAATGGGAGAGAGAAGGAGAGGGAGGGGCAAGAAAGGGAGAATGGGAGGAGAGAAGGAGAGGGAGGGGAAGAAAGGGAGAATGGGAGGAGAGAAGGAGAGGGAGGGGAAGAAAGGGAGAATGGGAGAGAGAGAAGGAGAGGGAGGGGGAGAAAGGGAGAAGGGGAGGAGAGGTGGCGGTGAAGGAAGAGGAGGAGGAGAAGGAGGTACAGGTACACATGGAGAAGGAAGGAGAAGGGGTGGGAATTTATAAATTGATTACAATGGTGAACAATGAAAGAAGACCTGACAGTCCATAATTAGATCGGATGAAAAAATGGAGTCAGCACTCAAACAAAACAAAACAAAACAAAAATCCCGCTGAGCAAGATTGGTTGTCAAAGGGCTTCAGTATATGCTATACGACACGTTAAAATGTCAGGAATCATAAGAGAATATACAATTCACTAATCCGGAGTAACGATCATACACGTTAGTCAGATTGATGTAGCGGGCACTACTTTTAACGTACTGGAGCCTTTAAATGAAAATTACATTTTACGTCAATGTGACCTTATTACATTTTACGTCAGTGTGACCTTGACTTATGACAGACAAAACTACAAGTAACACTTGAAAATCAGAGCTACAGAATTAACCCATTCAACTCCGATGACAAGATGTCTTGTCATTTGGTCAAATAAAACAAAAAATCATAAAACACCAAAATGTTTGATCAAACACCAGAAAAATATGACGTCAATCCTCGCTTCGCTCGCAGCGAAGCGAGGACTGACGTCATATTTTTCTGGTGTTTGATCAAACATTTTGGTGTTTTATGATTTTTTGTTTTATTTGACCAAATGACAAGACATCTTGTCATCGGAGTTGAATGGGTTAACAAACTAACATTTCTATGTCCTAACTAGTGCCTGTTTTGTTAATGTATATGGCGACTCCTTTGTAGTAAAATAGTAGGAACGCATTTCATTTAACAGTTTGCATACTTGCAAGCGCAAGCCACAAATCATTGGATACGTTTCCAAGGTTACCAGATTATTGGTGAGTTGTTTTCGACGCGAATGATGCAGATTACACGAGTATTATACCTTATTTGGGAGAGGAATAATTCAGATATATGTCGTGAAATGTCTTACAAAATATTAGTAACTTTATAATAATGTAAAGGTTCTAGAAATAGCGTCATTCTTCATAACCTAACCAGAAAGGACTCTTGTCTTCGTTATTTAAGAGTAAGATTGTCACGGGCACAAATCAGTTTTCATGAAAAATTAATTGTGATTAATTTTAAGTGACTGTTTAAACTTGCGTTTCTCAACCAGGGTTCTCGGGAAACCCAAAGGTTCCGCAAAAGTTCCCTAAGGGTTCCGCGGGAACAAGTGAGATAAGCTAATGCACTTTTGATTTTTATTTCATTTAATATACTTAATATAATTAAACACGCACGACATATTCTTGATTATTGTAATAATGTAATATAGGCATCATCCTATCTAGCCTATTATTATGATGAAAATAAAGTGAGAAAGATATGGTATGTGCGGTGTTTTTTTTTTTTTTTTTTTTTTTTTTTTTTTTTTTTTTTTTTTGCGCAGGGGTTCCTTAAGACATGCAATTTATTTTAAAGGTTACGCTGAGGAGGCGGGAAAGTAACCTAACCTAGCTAAGGTTCGGTAAGGTAAGGTTTCTTCAATTATTTGTGCTATTGCACCCCCCATCATACTCTTTTGGCTTCTTCTTTCTCTGTTAATTTTCCATGTTTGTTTTTTGTTTTGTTTTTCAGATCCTATCATTCCTTATTTTTATTTGTTTAATCGCCCATTATTATTATTCTTTTTTCTCTTTTACTTCCTGCACTTTGGTGACTACCTCAATGTATTTGTATATTTTGGTTATACTCCTAAAATATTCGCAAGTAATATACTTTTCAAAAGGATGTATATATATATATATATATATATATATATATATATATATAAATTTTATCAACCACAAATGCACTTTAATTCTAAGCCATCAACATCAGAAGAACCGTGGAGGTACATGCAGAAATTGAAACGTGGTGCGCCCGAGAACTCGAACTTACGGCCAGCACGTGACCAGTGCTTGTAGTGACTTTGACCATTACACCATCACTATCTCACGAGCTATCTTGACATGACGCGATGAAACATATTGGAGAGAAAATGTTCCAATTTGACCTAGATCTAAGATTTTTTGGGGGGGTTCATCCTTGGAATAATTCTTATAAGCTAACACAGTATGGTTAGGATCAAAGCAAGTTAAAAAAGCCAAAACGTGTGTGACAAGGTTAACTATAAATAATGACAGACAAACGTATAACGGAACAAAGTAACATAGCGGTCTGAAGTATCTTCGACAACTAAAAATCATTATGCCATATCGCTCGTTTGTTTAACTAAGTGAATACTGAAACTTCGAACTGTCCTACATTCCATAACCATCGAGGAAAAAAATTAAACGATGCACGGTCTACGCAATTGGTGTTTGTTTTCACTTAAATTTTATTATACATCCTGACACATTCACGACATTATCATTTCTCGTCTAGTAAGTAATAAATATGATTTTTTTTTTTAATTATGTCATCATTTTTTTTTTTTTTTTTTTTAGATTCGTATCCTTTCCCCCCTTTTCGGCATAAATAATGCGTTGAGCTTTGCACTCACTTCGTAGCTACGCAGACCAGGGCTCGATCCCCAACGGCTGTTGACAACTCCCACTTGCTTGGAATGACCATGTACGTACGGCAAAGGTGACGGCTCCGGCCGCTAAGCGACTTGTAGCGTAACCTTACCTCATCACCTTTCGAGATGTGATTTTACTCCACCTGTTCCATAAGCTCAGTACAATAGTTATTGAAAACATTAAAACCTCATCCAAGGATTCATCTTAAACGACAGGGACAGGAAAACAAATGGAATAAGAGGGAGAGGAAGAGACAGACTGTTAATATGTTGCAATGTCGACCTCCAGGACCTTATAATGAAGCTCGGTAAACAAAATTCAATGACTTGGGAAAAATGTGATGACTGGCATCGACCCATAACGAAGAATAAAGATGGGCAGGGACAGAAAGAAAGGGAAACGGAATAGTAGGAGGTGAAAGAGGGATTAGGACGAAAGAAAATTATGAGGAGGAAGAGGGGGAAGAGAAGGAAGTGGGAGAGGAGCAGGAGGAGGAGGAGGAGGAGGAGGAAGAGGCGGATGAAGGAGAGGGTGAAAGAAGGGGAGATAGAAGATAACGATGAGAGAGGAGGAAGAGGAGGAGGAGAGAGAGGGAGGACGAGCGGGAGGAAGCTGGGGAAAGAGAAGAGGAAGGAGAGGGGGAAGAAGGGGAGGATGAGAAGGGGGGACAAGAGGGAGAAAACGGGGAAGAAGGAGAGGAGGAAGGTAAGACGAAGGGAGAGGAGGAAAAAGAGTGGGAGGGAGGGTAAGACGGATGGGGAGGAGGAGGAGGAGGAAGAGGAGGAGGAAGAGGAGGAGGAGGACCGTGAGGGGGGGAGGAACGAGGAGTGTTTTAACACGTCATCATCGAAAACCAGCGCTTCTAGCCTTGAGGACAATATCACCATAAATAAATAAATAAATACCGCGTGACTCTAAGTCCCTGAACTGCCGAGTGAATAATTCTCTGTAGTCAATACCATATATGGTGGAAGGAGGATCAGGCAGATGAAGACAAGATGAGGAGGTGGAGGGGGAGAATATGGAGAACAGAGTCCCTACATGCCTAAGACCCCATTCACACTAGTTGCCTACCATTATTTTAAATTGAGCCTTTCACACTACGTCACTGCGGTTCCCCGGTTGCGCAACAGGTCTGTTGCCCGCTTCGGTAACAAGTGACCGTCACTGGCAGTTGCCGTCACCGAGAGCGTCTCTTTTTCGTGACCAGCAAAGCCAACAGAAGAAGCACCTCCTCCATTGATGCCATTCTTTCGACTAATGAGATAATGAGAAAGGATTCCACAACTCGGTGACGGTCACTGGTTGCTTGCAGTTGCCCGAGACTTTCGCACTAGGCAACTAGTGACCGACACTAGTGACGGTCACTAGTTGCCTAGTATGAAAGGGGCCTACGAGTCATCACCAGGTGAAGTTCTCAGTGACGTTACCAACCCCATCACCACTTCCCACCCCACCACCTCTTACTACCTCTCTTTCTTAATTTGTGCAACGTGATCCTTAATTTGTGCAACATGTTTATAGGATACCGGTACACATAGTAGAAAAAATGCATTTACTGCGTGTGTCGTATAATTAAGTATACTGCCTCTCTTACTTAATTTGTGCAACGTGATCCTTAATTTGTGCAACGTGATCCTTAATTTGTGCAACGTGATTATAGGAAAAAGGTACACATAATAAAAAAAATGCATTTACTGCGTGTGTCGTATAATTAAGTATACTGCCTCTCTTACTTAATTTGTGCAACGTGATCCTTAATTTGTGCAACGTTATCCTTAATTTGTGAAACGTGATCATTAATATGTGCAACGTGATCCTTAATTTGTGCAATGTGATCCTTAATTTGTGCAACGTGATCCTTAATTTGTGCAACCTGATCCTTAATTTGTGCAACGTAATTATAGGATACCGGTAGACATAATAAAAAATGCATTTACTGCGTGTGTCGTATAATTAAGTGAAACTTAAGAGTAAAAATAATTTCATATTTTGCTGATTCTAACGCATAAATCATCGATTACGATGAAATATCCAGGTCTTCTTTGACCTCGTTTTTATATTGTCATTATTTTGTCAGCCTTGTGGGCGGCAAGTCCGGGCTAGAATTGCAGCCACGGACATAAGCCCCCTCCCCCCCGGCCCGTGAGGGTCATGGAGGAGGAAAAGGAGGAGGGGGAGGGATGAGGATGGAGGGAGAAGATAAGGAGGAGGATGAAACAAGAAGGGTAGAAGGAGTTGGTGATGGAGGAAGAGGAAAGACAAGAAAGGAGGAGGAGAAGGAAACGGAGGAGGAGGAGAGAGAAAAAGAAAGAGAGGAAGAAGAAAAGAAGCGAGAAGAGGAGAAAATGAGAAAAAGTAAATAGAGGAAATAGGAGGAGGAGGAGGAGGAGGAGGAGGAGGAGGAGGAGGAGGAGGAGGAGGAGGAGGAGGAGGAGGAGGAGGAGGAGAGAGAAAAATAAAAAGAGGAAGAAGAAGAGAAGCGAGAAGAGAAAAAGAGAAATAGTAAATAGACGAAATAGGAGGAGAAGGAGAAGGAGGAGGAGGAGGAGGAGGAGGAGGAGGAGGAGGAGAAAGAAAAAGAAAAAGGGGAAGAAGAAAAGAAGCGAGAAAAGAAAAAAGAGAAATAGTACATAGATGAAATAGGAGGAGGAGGCGGAGGAGGAGACAAATAAAAAGAAGAAGAAGAAAAGAAGAGAGAAGAGAAAAAGAGAAATAGTTAAATAGACGAAATAGAAGGAGGAGGAGGAGGAGGAGGAGGAGGAGGAGGAGGAGGAGGAGGGGGAGGAGGAGAAAGAAAAAGAAAAAGGGGAAGAAGAAAAGAAGCGAGAAAAGAAAAAAGAAATATTAAATAGACGAAATAGAAGGAGAAGGAGGAGGAGGAGGAGGAGGAATCGCTGTCCAAGCATGGAATTGAACCACAGCGAGCAGCCTGCAGTGGACAGGCGGGGTTCCTGCGTACGTGCAAAAATGCATGTTCACACGTCTTACTGCAAACGAGTACTCTATTTCTCACACACATACACACCGATGTGTGTGTGTGTGTGTGTGTGTGTGTGTGTGTGTGTGTGTGTGTGTGTGTGTGTGTGTGTGTGTGTGTGTGTATTCACTTGGTCTTTGGATCACGTGTTGGACTCGTGATCGACAGCTATTTCCCTCCTGGAAGAGAGCTCAGAGCTCGTAGGTCCGATCTATGGGTAATGCTATGACCTTGCACACACACACACAATTCCCCGCCCACGAGAGTCAGAGTAACGACCCGAAGCACAGCGATATCGAAATAATTTCGGCCCTGGGCAGGATTCGAACTGGGTACTGCGAGCACTTCCGTACTTCCCAGTCCAGCGCTCTACCAACCGCGCCACCGAGTCGTGTGTGTGTGTGTGTGTGTGTGTGTGTGTGTGTGTGTGTGTGTGTGTGTGTGTGTGTCCGTTAATTCTTCGTAAGGCACATTTCAAGTGTTCCCTTCTAATTATAAAAACGCGGTCCTCATTTGTGAGTACAACTACACTGGTGATGAAGCAAACCCCGTGGACGTCTTTCTAGGATTGATTTAACCCCAAGACTATACTCGTTGCATCGAAAAATGGCCGTTAGGGCGGAGCACTGGGAGTCCCCCTGTGTTGCCACATATAATTATTGTATAATTTTATTTTATTTTATAATTTTATTTCATATTTTTATAATGTTGTCACATATAATTATATCATAATTTTTGTCACACACCACCACTGAGGTAAAAATCAAAGCAATGTTTTCTATACAAAGGTTTCGTTTCCTCGAATCATAGACATGACATATGAGCAAGAGAGAGCAACGTTGCCGCAACATCTATTCTCTGCCCCCCCCCTCACACTGCATTCAGTGTGAGCCGTGCGGGCTGTCATCTGTGATGTTGGCAACACCGGAAAAGCTCCTAACCCCGCCTTAGCGGTCACTTCTCGTTGCGCTGACTATAAAACTGTCTTGATGATGGTTTGGATAGGCCTACCCACGGCGTCAACTAGCGTGACGCGTTGGAAATAATTACATGCTAGATATTACAATAAATGGAATCTAATGTTAATATAATTTTATATGTATCACAGAAATTGATACTAAACTACATGTAATATAGATTTTTATATAAACTCGCTTACTTACTTTGAATGCAATTGAAATGTGAACAATTGTTGATTAAATTTACGTATAATTATGTATGTGTGGAAACAGTGAGTTGTTATTTGTCCGTAGTACATGGAATCTATTTTTAGATACCCAGTTGTCCGGCATGATTGTGGAAGTATGCGTATCAACCTCATACCTATGTCGTGTGTATGTAGGTTGTAAGCCCTAAGAAATAACAACAAAAGGCTCGGCTCGTTATCAGAAGCTGGCCTCAGCGACAAGTGTACAAAACGAAGGACCATGCAACGGCTAAAGGTACATTGAAATGAAACATAAAATTGAACTGAACATGTGAAATAATTAACAAACGAGTATATATCAAAATCAATTTTACATCTAGTTTAATATTAACTCCTGTGATATATATAGGGCAGTGGACAGGATGCAAGGATGACCCGTCATCCAGGAGGTGCCAAGAGGGAGGGAGGAGGGTGGAGGGGAGTGGAATATATAGGAAGTGGAATGGGTGGGAGTGGTTTCTATGCCTTTTTCTTTTCTGGCTATCCCCCGTGTAGGGGGGAAAAGCCTTTGATATATGTATGTATGTATGTGTATAAATATATATATATATATATATATATATATATAATTATATGAAAATTAAATTCCATTTATTGTAATATTTAGCATGTCATTAGTCCCAATGCGTTACGCTAGGCGACGCCATGGGCAGGCTTACCCAAGCCATCATTAGGATAGTTCTAGTCTTGGGGTGACTTACAAGATCAGTGCGTGGTCACGCTTGTTAAATAAATCAATACACCCTAGAAAGACATCCACTGGGTTTGCTTCATCACCAGTGTGGTTAGACTCACAAATAAGGTCAACACGTGGTGGCAGCGGTGGGATAAGAACCCACACCTCCGAAGAGACTGGCGTACGCAATGGAACGGAGGTGTCTTCCATATTGTTGCATTAAAAATATACCAAATCCGGAATAGGATGCATTAATGTATATTGTGAAGGGAAGCTTAAAGTCTGGGAATGATAGGACAGGGGCCGTAATTGATTAAGGCAGTTTCGTGGGCAACAAAAGTTCTATTATGATCAGGAGTCATGTGAAGGTACTAAATGGGTGGATCATTAACCCCCACTTCTATAACGACGCTAAAAATAAAAAAATAAGATGGAGATATAATAATGGTGGGAAGAGAGAGAGAGAGAGAGAGAGAGAGAGAGAGAGAGAGAGAGAGAGAGAGAGAGAGAGAGATTGGGAGGGAAGGTGAGACAACTATACCTACGAGGAACTCAACCTTCCAAGAAAATATCGTGTGTGTGTGTATGTATATGTATATATATATATATATATATATATATATATATATATATATATATATACATATATATATATACAGTATATATATGTATGTATGTATTAGTCGAACAAATACCTCGGAAGAAAAAATAAATAAAAAAAATAAATCAAGGTCAGGCCATGAGGGCGGGCAACCGCAGAAGGAGGAGGAGGAGGAGGAGGAGGAGGAGGAGGAGGAGGAGGATAGGGGTCGTCCCGTGCTGCAAGAGCTCGTTGCAACAGTCTTTACACCGATTCGACGACCGACACATTTCAGAAGCACTCCAGGTCCGCCGAGCGCCATACCGCTGGACCAACAAACAACTAACTTCCCGCTCTGCCCCGCAGGGGGGGGAGGGGAGGGGGGAAGGGCTCTCTACACGTCACGTCCCATAGAAGAAGGAAGAAGGGGAGGGGGAGGGGAGGAGGAAAGGGGGGAGAGGTCGGAGCATGCGGAGACAGAGGCCTGGACTTGAAAGAGGTGGCGGGGGGTATGGAAGGAGAAACGGTAGGGGAAGAAGAGTGGGAGGGGGAGAGGGAGGGGAGGGGGAGGGGGAGGGGGAGGGGAGAGGGAGGGGGAGGGAGAGCTTAACGAGCAAGAGGAGAGAGGATGAAACTGGTTGAGAAAGGGGAAGAAGAAAGGAGAGAGTGGAGTTGGAGAGAGGGTGGAGTTTTACAAAGGGGGGAGGGGAGGGGAGGGGAGGAGAGGGGAGGGAGGGAAAGGGGAGAGGGGAGGGAGGGAGGGAGGGAGGGAGGGAGGGAAAGGGGAGAAGCAGCCATGGCGATGCATCCCTTCGACACACTTACGTTCTTTCCATACATTCTCATTGACGAGAGAGAGAGAGAGAGATAGGGAAAGAGAGATTGGAGGGAGGAAGGAAGAGAGAAAGAGGGAGAGATTGGAGGGAGGGAGGGAGGGAGGGAGGGAGAGAGAGAGAGAGAGAGAGAGAGAGAAAGAGAAATAAAAAGACGCAGGGAGAGGCCGAGAGGAGAAACAAAGTGAACAGTGAGAAAAATGGCCAGATAGATACACAGTCGTGCATGCACGGGGTTGCGTATTACCTTCCGAAGCTCAACAAAAAATCTTATTCGAGTCCAGGATTTGTCAGCAAAATCTGGAGGTCCAGGCAGCTGTATACGTATGGGGAACTCCCTATTTTCCCGTAATCATACTGCACACGGAATCCTCAGAATCACGCAGACCTTACGGTTGTAACAAAGCGATCATCCGTGAAATTCAACAAGCGGAATAAGAATACAAAAATGTGTGAAAATCAACACTTTTAGCTTATGTCTCCCTAACTCGGCCTTGAGGTGACAACGAGGTGCCTCAGACCACGAGCACGGACCGCATTTCAGTCTCTACAAAGCAGCAACCAACCCTAAATAAATACATACACAAGTAAACGAATTAATAAAACGTCCCTACTCGTCAATCAGCCCTAAAAAAAAAAACGACAGGAAAGGGAGGGTGAAACAAACAACATATTCACACTAACACATCTACACAGCAAAAATACTACTACTATTAATAGGACTATTAGTAGCGGTGACAGTGATGCCTGTATTAACAGGAGAATGAGTGCTGATAGTACCGTAATGATATCAATTATCCCAATTTTATCATTGCCATTGTCGCGTGATCGGAAAATCACATGGAATATATATATATATATATATATATATATATATATATATATATATATATATACATATATACATTTATATCTCTAGCTCGGAAATGTTAAAGTAGATTAGATTACATTAGATTAGATTAGGTTAGCTTCAATTAGGTTAGATTACGTTTTGTTAGGTTAGGTCAAGTTGTGTTAGGTTAGGTCAAGTGAAGATATAATAGGTTAGATAAATTTTCTCTGAGGTTTCTAGATATAGGATGCTTGCAGAGGGTCATATAAACATTATACAACATAGGACCTATAGACCAAAATTAAAATACAGAGAGTCTGTCCACTTTTCTAGTAAATAACGTCAGAACCGATATGGCAAAGTCTTCAAACTTTCCCCCAACTCAGACCGTAAAGTTGCCAAGAGCAAGATTCCACCTGTTTGCGCAGTGTAGCAACAGTACGTGCGTGTTCGCGTGTCAATGTAAAATAAGACAGATCACAATGTTAACTCCAGCAATCTTTACACGCATGCAGGACTAGCGACTGTAAAGACGACGTGACGTCACAAGCGACATGACGTCACAAGCCCCATCTTCCTGATTCTGAATATTTTAATTTTGAGGCAACTAAGGTTGAGATAAATCTAATGGAAAGGGTAATATAAAGTGGAGGTGGATATGGAGGAGAGGCGTGCATGGAGGTATACAAACAACGAATAAAGTAGACGAGAAGGATTAGTCAACAAAACATGTGCGTGCGATAGGAATTTCGAAGGAACAAAAACAAACATTGTTCACCATTTTGGAGAGCGCAACCAACGCCCCCCCACCCCCCACCCCAACGTAGGTGGAATAAAATAATTTACTTTCTGGCAAAACAACATCGCTAAAGTACATCACATAAACGGAGAGACTCATTGGGTTTGTATGACCTTACGCCAAAGAACGCGACTGAATTCGATAAAATCTCTTAGCTGAGGTCAAGATAACACTTGTCTACATCACTGGAATGCAGCAACTCCGACTGTTCACGTGATACCAAAATAATTTTACAACCACAGATAATTACCCCAGAGATAAAAGAAAAATAGAACAAATAAACAAAGATAACTCGAGTGTTATTTGCATACACATAACCTTTCAGTATAACAAGTTACTTTAGTGATTTGTACATAACTTTTATATTGTACACACGCACATAAATAAACGCAGCACTTTTTCTGTGTATTCTGCGCGCGCATACATGAACACAAACAAATACACACCTTCATTTCGATAAGACTAAACATATCTTACATGAGTTACTTGATAAGATGTGATAAGACATTGTGATTCGTTTGTACTTCATAAAAGCAGGCCTTGTTCTCGTTAAAAATACAACCACACAATCTCCCCGCCATTTAATAACCAATCTAAAATCGCAGTAACAATAGAGACAATACTAGTAATAAGAGCAGTATGGTACTACTAATAATGGTAAAATAATAATTATAATCACAAGAACAGTGGATACATAAGGAATACAACGTAGAAACTTGTTAAATATTTCCATGTTATTTTTTATTCAAAAACTTAAGACGCACGACACAATGTCATTTGTAACGGTCAAAACCATAATGTCGTCTGTCTAGTACCGATCTTAATTTCAACCGTTGCAGTGCAAGGACCCAGCCCTGGGGAATTAAAATAAAACGTACCATCACAACAGGATTGAGAATGTGGTGAAAGGAGAGGTGTATTCTATGTGTAATGGTATATGTGGTGAGAAGTTTTGTAGAGTTGTATATAGTGGAAAGACACACACACACACACACACACACACACACACACACACACACACACACACACACACACATATATATATATATATATATATATATATATATATATATATATATATATATATATATATACACACACTCCTGTAGGGGATGGAATGGGTGTGAGTGATTTCTGTGCCTTTGTTTTTTGGCTACCTCCCGTATAATATACATACTAGGGGTGTGCCGATTAATCGGCATTAGCAAGAATCGGCACTTTTTTTGGTGAATCGGTATCGTCATCGGCAAAATATTGCCGATGGCGATGCCGATTCTATATATAAAAAAAGGTTCTTGCAGATTCACCAAAAAGTGTTCTTGCCGATGCTAATTAACCGGCACACCCCTAATATATATATATATATATATAAATATATATATATATATATATATATATATATATATTGCAGTAATTCACAAGGCACACGTGAAAATAATATGAAGGAAAAAACACTGGTAAATAAGAAGCTTAGTCCGAACGTTTTCATCTATTCAAGACGTCTTAAATTGACGAAACATGTGTGTGTGTGTGTGTGTGTGTGTGTGTGTGTGTGTGTGTGTGTGTGTGTGTGTGCGTCTGTGCGTGCTATTGTACGATTGTAACCCTAAAAAGGACGAACCTCGAACAGGACTGGAAACGTCGGGATTAAAGTACATGTTTCTGAGTCCAGTACATTTCACTTATACTACCCTGGTTCCTGGTCTCCATTTGTGCTCGTGTGTGTGTGTGTGTGTGTGTGTGTGTGTGTGTGTGTGTGTGTGTGTGTGTGTGTGTGTGTGTGTGTGGATGCGACGAGGGTGGGTGAAATGCAGGAACAGAAGGAAACGTGAAAGGAAAATTCGCGCCAAAGTAGAAAGTTGTAGTGAAGTTTGGGCTTAAGGGAGGGAAACTACGTGTGTGGAAAGAAAGGAAAGTGGAGTGATACGTGTGGAGGGTGAAGTCTGTGTAAAGGTTTATGGAGTGTTTATGGAATTGTGTGTACGCGCATGTGACGCGTGTGTGATGGGGCAACGGGGAGGCGCCAAGAGGACTAGAAGTGATGTGGAAACACAACCGCGGGGTACTTGATCGGAGGGGAAGGGGGATAAAACAGGAGTTAAGAGGACAGGTGGAGGTGAGGGGAAAGGAAGAGAGGACGAGAGGATGAAAACGGGAAGTGAACAATGGAAGAGGGAGGGAAAGAAGACCGTCATGGTGAGGAGGGGAGGAGAGGAGAGAGGATGGGACGAGACGGGATGGGAGTGGAGGGGAAAGGAGACAGACAGTGGAAAGGGGTAAAGAGAAAGTGGAAACAGATGTTGAAAGAGGGAAAGTCGGCCTGAGAGGGGAAGAAAAGAGGGAGGGAAGAGAGAAGAGGGGAGAAAAGGAAGGTGGGTTGGTAAAGAGAGTAGAAAGAGGAGAGGTGGCAAGATGAACAGACGAAAGGATGAAATAAAGATGAGGGGGGAGAGGAGGCGTAAACAATAGGAAGGAAAGGGAGGGTACAGGGGTGTGTAGAGAGGAGAGAATGAGAGAGAGGGAGGGAGAGAGAGAGAGAGAGGGGGGGAGGGGAGAGATAGAGACGAGAGAAAGAGAGGGCGAGGAGAGAAGAGGAGAAGGGGAGAGAGGGGGACGAGGGGGAAGAGAGAGAGAGAGGGGGGAGGGGGAAGAGAGAGAGAGGGGGGAGAGGGAGAGAGGGAGGGAGAGAGAGAGAGGGAGGGAGGGAGAGAGAGAGAGAGAGAGAGAGAGAGAGAGAGAGAGAGAGAGAGAGGGAGAGAGAGAGAGAGGGGGGGATGAGAAAGAGGGGGAAGAGAGGGAGACAGAGAGAGAAAGAGGGGGAGGGGAGATGAGGAGGAGGGGAAGAGAGAGAGAGAGAGAGAGGGGGGGAAGAGAGAGAGAGGGAGAGAGAGAGGGAGAGAGAGAGAGAGAGAGAGAGAGAGAGAGAGAGACGAACGGAGGAAGCTTGGAAAAAAGACCAAGACGTTGTTCATTTGCCCAACTTCGATGTTAGCCTCAGGCGATTTTATTCAGCTGAGGGTGGGGTTACGTGGGATGCTCGAAAAGCGCGAGCGTGCACAGGTGGATGCAAGAATGCCCAGGAGGAAGTGGGAGTGGATGGGAACACGAGAAACGTGGAGTGGGAAGAGGGAGAGAGGACTGGGAAGAAAATGGGAGTAGATTTACGAGCGGGAGAAAGAATCTGAGCGAGGGATGAAGGTTTATATCACGAAAACTGAGCAGAGACGAGAAGGCGAATTTTTATTTCACATCTGCTTCCTGCACGTCCGCCATCTTGGATCCTGATTTTTATTAAATATTTTTATGTATCCTACTCAGCACAGTGTTCTCTGCCCAATCTGGCTGGCTCAAATTTATTATCTGAGGATTTTACCCCACTCCTGCAAATATTTCCACTAAAAATGGCTAATTCCTCTCCATATGATGACTGATTAGTATTGATATCTGGCTGAATATCAGTAACCAATACCAACAGTCACTCTCCCCTTTCGCCAATAATAGAAAAGTCTTCATTAGATAAGGGTGTGGGCTAATTGTTACGGATCTGAACGAGAAATCAGGATCCAAGATGGCGGACGTGCAGAAATCAAACGTGAAATACAAAAATAACGACGAGAGGAGGGATCAGAGTGTAGTTAGAGAGAGAGAGAGGAGATGCAAGAGGGCGTGTAGTACAGAATGGAGAGTTGGGTGGAGAGAGGCAGCAGGAAGGCGAGGGGAACGGTCGAAAAGACGGGAGACGTACACGAGAGGTTTAGTGATTATGGGAGTGTGAGTGGAGGACGGTTGCAGGTGTACGGCAGATGCTAGAAGCAGATGTTGAGTAAAGAGGGTTTGCGTATACTTCCCGATAATTACAAGTGGTGCAGCACTAAAATAACACCACAAAATGTGGCAAATGTGCGTTTTATTATAATCAAAGAAAGAGGAAAACAGTTATATTCTATGATATGGAAAGCGGAAGGGGAGGGAGTGTCATTAAAAGAAAACGTTGGCATAGTACAGCATAAGAGCAAGGGGGGAAACATGGAACACATACTGAGAGGAATGAATAAAGGTAAAGAAAACTGATGTACAGATGAAAAGGGGGGACTGATTGAGGAGAGGAGGTTAAATCCCAGTAGGACAGTGGCCAACGGGGGGAAGGGGGGTTGATTCAGGAATAAACATGATACAGGAGTTAAGGTACAATGAGACACAAACGCGAATGATGGCGGGAAGAAGGGAGGCAGTAAAAACACACGAATGGTTTGTATATACTATGGAGCAGCATTTCTCTACCTTTTTACCCTTGCGTAACCTTTAAAATAAATTGCATGTCTTACGGAACCCCTGCGCAAAAAAAATATATATATATATTCCATATCTTTCTCATTTTATTTTCATCGTAATAATAGGTTAGATAGGATGACGTCTATATTACATTATTATTATAACCAAGAATATGTCGTGCGTGTTTAATTATATTACGTATATGAAATTAAATAAAAAAATCAAAAGTGCATTAGCTTATCTCACTTGTTCTCGGGAAAGAGGATAGGGGTAGGATGAGTTGGTGAAATGGGGGTGGAGGGTTGCTCCACCCCGTGTACCAAACCCCCAAACCCCTACACTCAACCCCAAAACCTCGTGGACTGCCACCAGGGTCGCAGTGCATTCCCCAGGTGGAATGTTTAAACCACATTTCCGGTTTGACCGACGTGATGAGAGACATTACTCGAGATGTACCTCGCTCGGTCTTCTGGAGTAGGACGTATAAACCTTCTTATATTTCTCATCAAACTAATCAATTCCACTTCATTCTTATTGATAATATCGTATCATGATCGAAATATAGTATAGAGTCATCATACTGGTTAAGAAAGCACATGGGAATACGGTATTCCACTGCCTATGCCCTATAGGGATGTTGATGTATCAGGTGAGGTGCATGACGCATAGTCATGGCGAAATTCGGCCGCGACTAAATGCCTCTATAATTGAAATGCCCGGCCAGCCTGGATGCAGTTACATGATAGTGGTAGTGCACCTTCATCGTGTCCTTTGATACCTCGCGTCTGGCACCAACTAGACTGAAATAATCGAGGCAAGTGACTTTGCGGATAAAGTAAGTGCAATATCCTTAACCTTTCCACTTAGGTACTGTTTTCTAGATCGCATTATTAATGACGCCTGGCGATTTTATTCGGCTTTGGGGACATGGCCAAACCGTAGCCAAGCATCACGTCATCTCTCTAATTTTACAAAGTTGTAGAATAAGCCATGGAAAGATACTTAAACGCTCTAGAATGTTGCCCACTCCCTCCAACTCGCCCCTACTTCTGGTGGTGGTGGTGGTGGTGGTGGTGGTGGTGGTAATGGTGGTGGTGGTGATGATGATGATGATGATGATGATGATGATGATGATGATGATGATGATGATGATGATGATGGTGATGATAACAATAATAATAATAATAATAATAATAATAATAATAATAATAATAGGGTCAAATGTAGATTTCGGATCCCATGGATTAATTATCAGAGTCTGAATTCAACATTTGGAGGAAACTGGAGTCTTTATTCTACATAAGGGAAAATGACAATAAAACCACTCAAATTTGTTTCTTTGCAAATAAATAAAAGTTCATCAAATGAAAGATTTGCTGCTCCAGGTTTGACTACCCTTAATAATTTGCAATAATAGAGCTACATCTCTCTTGTCCACTGTCTCCATGTATCGTTATGTCAAGCGTGGTGATCCGGTCAACCAAACAAAAAACCCGCATACAAGTAACTCTTCTTCGATGATGATTAGGATGTGTGAAAATCATGATACGTCTGTTTCAACAACAGTGCCAGGACTTCCTGGATTCAGTGCCAAATAATTGGAACATACCTCACGAAAAAAACCGATATCCGTAAATGGTTTGTCCTGAAATATTTTGCAGATTCATGGCTTGTTTTTGAGAAGTACGCTCACTCGAAATGTCGAGTATCCATGTTTTTGACCAAGACTGGGCTTAGCAAAAAAATATTTAAACTTTATTGATATTCTATTTTTGTAATTGCAGCATTCCATGTAAATTTGTCGTTAACTGAGGAATGTTTGGTCCAATTCAAATTCTGAGTATAGGAAAAGCACCTCATTTCGCTTGCAAGAAGACGATGTTGTTGCTTCCAATGAATGACCGTTAGTATACCTTCACTCGACATAAGAGATTGTATCACTTTGAAAAATCGGTCTCCCCATGGTTTTCATTCCTTGTATTTCTTGAATACGTAGAATTTATTGTTTTTCAATATTTATCGAATTATTCTTCCCGCAAAAAACAATATTATATAATATCGTTAATAATACTTTAATATACAGACCGTGGTTGGGATTTGAATTCTACGTATGGGTAAACTTATGGTCTGTTTACTAAATTTGGGGTGGCTAAGGTCCCAATTCTACATTTGATTAAAAAATAGCAATAATATTAACAATAATAATAATTAAGAAAAAGAATAATCTCGATTACGTGTATAATACGAGCCGAGATTGTCCGTCTGTCTTCACCATGTAATATAATATGTTGCATGTTAGACGTATGTTGCATGAAACATTTGCATTAACATCTGCACATGACAAGTAACGTTCGCATGTTACATGTTGTGTGCAATATTTCTACCGTTTAAACAAAATTTAAGGGAAACTTGGTGAGATTAAAACCAATTCGACATATAGAAGAACTTAGTGAGGTTTTAGTAATTTAGTTGACCTGATGGAGGTGTAGCGAAGGAATTGGAGGATTCAATCGGACAAACGACCGACCAAGCACTTCCTTGGCGAATTGATATTAACAAGTGTTTGGATATAGGTAGGTAGCTAGTTAAGTTGGTGTGCTTCGCCATGGTCTTAGATCACGTGTTGGACTTGTGATCGACAGCTATTTCCCTCCCGGAAGAGAGCTCAGATCTCATATATGACCGACCTATGGGTAATGCTGTGATCTTACACGCACACACACACCCAACTCCCCGCCCACGAGAGCTGGAGTAACGACTCGCACAACAGTGATATTGAAATTACTTCAGCCCTGGGCGGGATTCGAACCCGGACCGCCGTAGTGACAGCCGCGGACGCTACCACTGTGCCATGTGAGTCGTGTGTGCGCGCGCGTGTGTGTACACATGCAGAGAGAGGTGGGGGTGGGAGGGAGGGGGGACGGGAAGAGAGAGAGGTGGGGGAGGGAGGGGGACGGGGAGAGGAGAGAGAGAGAGAGAGAGAGAGAGAGAGAGAGAGAGAGAGAGAGAGAGAGAGAGAGAGAGAGAGAGAGAGAGAGAGAGAGAGAGAGAGAGAGAGAGAGAGAGAGAGAGAGAGGGGGGGGGGATCTTGGACATTAAGTCTGCACGCTCTCTCTAATATATCACAGAGTCTCAGCTCTAGCTTAGAGGCCACAAAACTTTGGTTAGATCGTCGACCGAGTTTGGACAACGGGGGACTGTAATCGACCAGTGCTGCTGCGAACCTTGATGAAGCCACAGTTTGTTTGCACTTCTGACTTCCTATACTCGGGGCGTCCCGTTTCCCAACTTGGTGACGCCCTTCAGAATTTCTTTCGCTCTGGCGACGCCAGGTTAGTTTAGGTTAGAATAGTTGAGGTTAGGACTCGTGGCGGGCCGTGCTCTCGACAGGACTCGAATATTCCTACACAGATGAATAAAATAATTTGGCATTAACCGAAAAAATAATAAGAGCATTGTGTTGATGTTCCTATTGCGACGCTTCATTAGTGTCATTTTTTTTCACGATAAAGACTTATCTAGAACTCAAAACCGAGCGCCGTTACTCAGCCCGAGATTTTGAAATTAAAATCGCCAATGGGGCTGCTCCGGCCGCGTGACATCACTGTCGTCGTCGTCGTTGTCGTCGTCGTCGATTGAAGTAGGTTTGATACCAAGATCGTGGTGTAGGCGGCGGGCAGGATGTCCTTTCTAGATCAAGTCTAACCACTTTCCGTACCAGGTGCCACTTACTCTTCACTCTGACTTACGTCAAACGATTCTATACATTTCTGTGACACTCTTCGGTAGAGAAAGGAAAGGGTGAACTCCACATGGGAATATTGTTGCCGGCAAGCTATATCTTCATTTTCTGTGGTAGCCTTTGCGCTGCCGTACGAGTTTCGTATGTACTCTTCTGGGTACCAATAATAAGTGATTCTACATAACAATGGGAAAAATGGGAGAACCAGTTATCGGTCTATTACTGCGATGAAAACCTCGAAGTTTGCATTATCATTATTATTATTATTATTATTATTATTATTATTATAGCCAATGTCATTATTATTATTATTTCAATTTATTATTTTTATTACCATTTAGATTATTATCATTATTATTATCGAGTTAAAATATGGACTCATAATAATAATAATAATAACGAATAATGCTAATAATAATATTAATGATGATTCAAATTTCTCCAAAGTTTCCAACGCAGCAATCGATCAATACCCGCTTCTCTTTGTTTTCCTTTGCTGAATAAAATGAACTGTTCGCGTGGCAGCGAGAAGGATATCACGGGATGACCCGTCATCCACGAGGAGCTAAGATGAGAGGAAGGAAAGGACGGTGGATGTAAGTGGAACGGGTGGTGGATGTAAGTGGAACGAGCGGTGGATGGAAGTGGAACGGGCGGTGGATGGAAGTGGAACGGGTGGTGGATGGAAGTGGAACGGGTGGTGGACGTAAGTGGAACGGGTGGTGGATGGAAGTGGAACGGGTGGTGGATGGAAGTGGAACGGGTGGTGGATGGAAGTGAAACGGGTGGTGGATGGAAGTGGAACGGGTGGTGGATGTATGTGGAACGGGTGGTGGATGGGAGTGGTTGTACGACTTTCAAAGTGACTCATTACAACTACACCACCTTCTATATATTTCACTGGCTATCGCAAGATTTCATTCACTTTCGACAGACACACCTCTGTCCACCCTACCATCCCCGTCAGTCTTTTGAAATGAACGTAATCAATACAAACAAGCGATCGTGTGTTTTGCCAAAAGTAAACACCGCCTCCGTCTTTAGGGACGACAAGATCGCAATGAAGTGATGTTAAAGTGGTGAAGGTAAGGCCAGCAGAACGGAGAGACAATAACTGTTAAAAGTGATCAGCATTTCAATTTTGATTAGGAATTTGTCTCCAATCATAAAATAATGTTCATTTGCTCCGTATAGATGTCACTAGAGCCTCTGGATCATCGACTACACAAAACCATGTAGTCATTACAATCTCTTAGGCGAGGAGACGATACGGAAATTATATAAATAAAGGAATAAATAAAGAAAGAAATATACGGAAATAATCCACCAGTTATGGAAGGCACCAAACTAAACGGCGCTAGCCACTCTGGAAGAAAATTACAGGTTAGTCATAAAGCTTCACGCGAGCCACTTTTATGACGCACCGCCGCGTCTCTCGTGAGATCTGGGCGGGAGCTACTCGTGAGATACATCGGCACTTGTAGCTCTAACATCTTCCTGCCTGGCCCGTTCCGTTCCCACAAGAAGTCACACCTACATGAGTACGGTTACGACAAAAATTGTGAACTGCCTCAAATTTCTCGTAACCTTGAAACGATTTGACTCGACAAGGATGGATTAATCAGTTAAAATCATCGTCAACGGTTGTTAACCGTCGGGCGATAGGCATGTACTGATAGGGTGTGATCAAAGACAAAGATGCAACAACGATCATTCCTGAAGTATAAAACGCTTGCTTGTTATAGGATGGCATAGCTTCTAACCTATAGGCAAAAGAGATCTCACTGCGATGTGGAACTGAGAGGGACAGAGTTAATACCCGTGGCTGGATGCTACACGATCAATGAAATGCCGGTTAAAACATTGCCAAAGGCAAATATAATCGCGCTGGTCTCGGGCGGATGATCCGTGTAGTGACAATTTTCCATTTATTTTGACTGCCAACAGCCTACTTTATTCATTTTCGTGGTCATTCGATAACATTTCGGTCATATTTATTCAATCATCTCCTTCTGTACCCTGTGGAATTTTTCCTTTTCCCCACCAAGTCATTTTATTCATCTGTGTGTCAACCACCCAGTAACGATAGAGATGGTTTCCATCAATGCTGTTTGGGGGTGTTATCATCGCGACATATATGTATTATGTATATAAATTCAAATTCAAATCTTAGACGACCTGCAGGCGTTGATTCATTTCCCAGATTCCCAGGTGCGATGGGCGTGTCATAACCGTGAAAAATTAGGAGGTAATAATACTGTACTGAGCTTGCCACTGACCCTGACTTTGAGAGCAATCAAATGCGACTCCGTGCAGCGGCCATAATCAACGATTGCGCAGTCATATTCATAACAGCGAATTACACTCCTAAAATGATGTAAAATACAAACAATGGATGCTGCTGCTGTAATGCAAAGTCAAACAAATACGATTGCTGGGACGTGCAGTGGGACATTATGTAAGGGAATTTGTGTCAACTGACAGATGAAGCCGCACTTGCCAGTAAAGTTGGATGCAGAATGATTTCTTCCCTTCAGCAAACTCATTCAAACTGAGACACATGAAATACGACGCTCAAAGCGCCAAAGATTACCCCATCTCAAAACAGCTCACTCATCAATGCACATAACATTTATACGTGATGTAACACGTACAAGTGTAATTGTATATTAATATCTATTAATTTACCCGTATATGGGTAGTCGCTTTGCCGTCTCCTAAAACACAAACCGGCAACTCGACTTATTCCCATTTTCTTTTATTCGATCAGCTGTTCCCTCACCTACTCCCACTCCCACATCCTCCCAAACCACCCGTCACCTTCCTTGGGAGTTTAGACCTTGCGTACAACCAACCTAAAAGCTCACACAGGCATGGCCAACACGTGAGCGAATTTACACGTTTTAATTCCTTCTCCACGCATTTTTCTTTCTTCCTAATGCCCTGTCTACATGTGACAGATAATGAAACACAGGCGGGTTGTCCCGCGGCTGGGAGAGTTGAACAATCATCAATCTCCTTGGTGGAGCATATACACCCCTCCCCCACCCCCCCGCCTGCAAATATCCTGTCCGCCGTTTAGGTTCGTTCACTCGATTTAATGGCTCTTAGAGCTCAGTGCTCGTGCTCTCTCAAGGCCAAATGCCAACTGTTTATCCCCGCATGCAGGCTACTTATTACTGGGGTTGGTGCCAGGCAAAAGAATTGTACAAAATATGTTTTCAATAGATAACAAATAAATACATATGCTGGTGATAAATGAATGAATGTTGTGCATGTCATGCATCACGTCAATTTTTATTTCACTTCCCAGATTCATATCCTAGTAGACAAGCAAACGTTCACCCAAAATAGCAATGCTCAAAACATTGTTTACTGTTTTTAAATACCACTGATTATGAATTTGCCAAACAGCCTCAATTTAAACCAGAAGCATATTCCGTCCTAACTTGATTAAATTATGCTAATGATATCCATGACAATTTGAGACAAATATATTCATATACCAATCGGTTACTATTACGTCACGATTTGCAAAGATGCACACAAAGAGATGTGGGTTTTAAAGCAGATGTAACATGCCAAGCGTCGATACGCAGCATCTTTCTTAGGACAATTAACTTGAGAAAGCGGCGTGCAACCAAGACGCCAACTCCAACTTAGCAACTTGGAAAATCAATAAAGAATCGTGGAAGCATATCAAACTATTTAGCAAAGTCAACTGAGGATGCTCATATTTCTCGATCACATTAACCCCACTCCGGCTAAAAGACCTTCCCTGTAATACATTACACTCTCATCCTGACACATTCATTTAACGATCGGGAGGGTTTCAAGACTGGAATGGATTTTGAGTATAATAAAAATGCAATTTACAAATAAACTTTCTCTGGGTCTTGAGATGCAGCGACTACTGGCCGCCGCCGCAGCAGCAGCAACAGCAGCAGCAGCCACAGCGTACACGCATGAGCCAGCATACATCCGTATTTTCCAAGCCTTTTCCCTCTTTATCTTTAGGTAAACAACACTAAATACACCTCAATCTTATTCAAACCACCTACTACTACACAACAAAATAGTTTATAATACTTGGAATTATGAACATTGCATATGTTAATTAAAAAGAATATCCCATTTCTACAACAATCAATACAGTTTGCGAGTGTTGTAAAGATAAGTTACTTGAAGTTTTTCCTATTTGTCAATTTAAAATGTCTTACTAACCTGATGCTTCTTGATAGCTAGCCACATTTGGTACTGCAGAACTTGCAGGTCCATCTTGATGTACTGTTTCTGTTCACAGAGTACTTATTAAAGTTTCATATCACTTAAAATTTACTACTTTGTCGGAGCTCGTCCTACACAGGTTGCTGATGTTCAGTTATTGTTGGAACGTTAGTCTTATCCAGTTGCACAGCTTGTCATCAAACTCTTCTAAAAGCTTGGTCATTGTTTCATATTCTTGTTTTGTATTTTATAATGATTTTCACCCCCAACATAGAAAAATACCCAAACTTAATTATCTTAGAAAAATTTAGAAATTATAATTTTTTCTTGAATCAATTTAAATTTTATTTCTATATCTCAACCATTCTATGGCAGTTTTCTGTGATATCAAGCATGAAAGTTTATTTTCTATGACAGGCGTCTAGTCTATATTGAAATATTTTAAGTATACACACTTTATATGCATTACACCGCATAAGTTGCACAATGGAACCAATATAAAAATGGCGGGAATATGTATTTCCTGATCTTTATGTGAATAAGAATGAAAACAAACACGTAGATCAGTCTTACATTACGTACTAATATTGCATTGTTAAAATAACACATATTTTTTCCAAAATAAATAAATAATGCAATACAATTATGGACTGACAAGCAACGTTTTATAAACATTTACAGATGGAAATTCCGATACTAGCGCCTATGTACAATCAAAACGTACTAATAATACTATGCGATCCTATTTTGTTTTTAAGCTATAGGATCGGTATAAATATCAGTAGGTCATTTTAGTTTCATATATTTTACCGACCACGAGTGGCACAATTATTGAAGTAGATGTAAACAATGTGTCAATTGTAACCACAGTTGATTTTTTGAGAAGGACATTCAGAAATCTACTGGTATGTATTTCTCTGATTCAGAAGTATATTGGCATGTGCCACTGTGAGGAGTATTAAAGTCACGAAAATCCGTGACTTTGGTGTAAAAATAATACAGTGAAGTTTTACATTTTGAACTGAAGGTATTCGGCAATTTGATTGAGGCCTAAATTTGGTTTGCTTGAGTAAAACCGACACCACCTAATTGTTACAACTACTGTAAGACAACACCAAATTGGCAAAACTGAACAAATATTTAGATGGAAGCATGAGTATGTGTATCGAACCCGTTTTCATTAGAAAATTATACAGGCAGTAACAGGCCACAGAATTGAGTTTTACAATCGTAATTCGGTTCTTTACTAAGTGTTATGTTATCATTATTGTTGTATTAAAAGTCAAATATAACTGTGTCAGAAAGATTCCTAAACAGCTATGACACTGCCAGGGCAGTTAGTAAAAGAATATTGACCATTACTCGTTAGACTAGACTAGTGACACCACCAGATAATTCATAACTGTCATAATGATAATCCTACATACATTTACCAATCATCCAATGGCTCTTTCTTCCTTACAAGGGAGGTAGTCAAAATCATGATCCTGAGTTGATTTATTAAATATGAAAAATGATAGTAATGATTTCAGAAGTTAACAATGATATGGAGTAAGGAGAGTACTGCAATTGTAATTTCAAAATTATACTCCACGAGATATCAATTGGCATATATATGTTTGTATATTTTAATGCTATACATTTCAGGAAATCTTATTTGTAATGTTAAAATTGAATTGTGGTGGTATTTATATTAATATATAACTATAAGCGGGGACTGGGAAGTCTTGGATGCACTTTACTTTTCCGGTACTATGGTATTGTACTAGAATTATACATTATTATCATTATTATACATATAATCGATAATTTCCCATAATGTATATAGTCTGTATACATTACGGGAAATTATTAATTATATGTATAATAATTAGATGAACTGAGTAAAGAATATTTGGACAATTTATAGTTTCACCCAGACATAGAATTTGATATGTGGCTTATGTGTTTCTGGTGAGAAATGTTGTGATATGAATGATGGTGTACATCATTTCCATCGCAAAACACTTAGTGAAGTCCACTCCAGCTACACAAGACTTCCTAACCGTAAACTAACGTTACCTCTGTTAGGTTAGTTTAGTTTACTTTACGGTTACCAAGTCTTGCGCGATTGGCTGCTTCAATCTATACTTACAATCGTTAGTAAACAAACATGGTGCCGCACGCAGTACCCGCTGATACGGGATATTTTTGTTTTTTATGGGTTTCTTTAGTCTTCATTTTACACTTGATTGGCAACACGCATTACTCCATTTATTAGTCTCCCCCACCCAAAAACCCCGATTTCACACATGTCCCCCCAGGTCGTTTGGGAGATATAGACATAAGTGCATAACTTCATTACTTAATTACTTCAAAAGTACGCATTTGTGACGGAAATGATGTACACCATCTTTCATATCACAACATTTCTCACCAGAAACACATAAGCCACATATCAAATTCTATGGTTGGGTGAAACTATAAATTGACCAAATATTTTTCTTGCATTTCACTATGATTTTATACCTTTGGTTTTTTATTCTTAGCTTGGGGATCAACAGTGGGGACTTGCATCCAAGATCATGTAAGGATCACATGATACTTTGTTTCCCATCATCAGAACCTGTCAACGCCTTCAATATGGGGTGCAACACAGTCTTTGGTTTATGATGTTTGTGTATATGTGTATTTTTGTAAGGATTTATTGTGGGGTTCCAAGGATAGGTTATCGTAGGTGTTTAAATGCTGATGGGGTTGTTTTTGTTGTATTTGTTGGGATGTGTTCATGTTATGTTAGAACTGAGTGGGATTAAGGGCTCATCTGTAGAACATAGTGCTATTCTTTAGGAAGAGTTTTAGTTTATAAGTGTTGATATTTTATCAGTATCTAAAGGCTCTAGGTCTTCTGCAACCCGTCAATCAGTCCATTGCTTTTGGTCTCTTACAGAAGGTACGTGGGCTTCAGATAACTCGACATCTCTGGGTGAGACCATGAATCATTCAGGTAAGATGGGTTATTGTCTGGAGGTCGTTAGTGTAGGGCATTGTAATATCCTCTTGTGTAGTGGTTACATCTGGGGCAGTTTAAATCAGTGGCCAAGCCTGTTCTGTTGGTGCTGTTGTAAAGCCAGATGGTGCCCTGTGTGAAAATGTGTCAGTCTTGTTCTTGTCAGTTGTGGGAGTTTTTTTTTTTTTTCTGATGCTTTATCTGGGGTTTGTGTTGGAGTATTGAGTTTGGTGGTCTGTCTTGAAGGGTGTGTTTATTGAGTGTGTACGTGTTTTGTCTGGTATAGGTGGTGGGTTGTCATTCTTTAGACTGGCTGAGCATTCCCGTCTCCCTGAGGAATGCTTTGGTTGGAATGGGGTTCTCCCATAAATCCCTCATAGTGTATATTTTGTTGTTGGCATTCGTGGTTATGTACAATCTAGTCTTCCAAGAGTTTGGGGGGTGGGGGGCAAACGGCCACAAGAAATCCCGACACCTGCCCTTACACAGGTGGCACCAATCACTGGGAGCAGCTTTGATTACCTGGACAAGTACCACAACCATAGGTAGTAGGTTGTTATAGGTGTTTTAGTAGTATGCTCTCTCTCTCTCTCTCTCTCTCTCTCTCTCTCTCTCTCCACTCTCCATCATTCTGTTGGTGGTGCTTTGTAAAATGTAGTGTGAAGGGTTCTGGTTTATAATTAAGTTCCTATCATTTTCATTTTATGTTCTTTTGGAAGGATTTCAATCTCTCTACCTAGGTATCCAATAGTGGTGGTTTTAGTGCATCTCTCCATTCTGTTGAGTTTGTAAATTATTTTTATTCATCCAGTTAATTGGTGTTGTCATTCCCTTGACAGAGAGAGCAGTTCCATCTCCCTTAGGAACACCACAGCTGGAACAGAGTTTTCCCACAAATCCTTTATGGAGTGTATATTGTGTTTTTGGCATGTATGATTGTTTTTGGCTACCTCCCTTGGAAGGGGGAAAAAGCCTTGGTATATGTATGTATGTATGTATGATTGTTTACAGTGCAATCTATCATAGTGTGGAGTTAAGTCTTGCATCCTGAACAGTTGTCTGTGATGCAGTCATCCAGTCTCTTCTGGTACATAGAATATGGATGGTGGCTGCACCACAGTCTGACCTGGTGGACCCTGTCCTCTTGGGGGAGAGGATTCAGAAGGAGGGATATCAGGGGGTCAGGCATGCAGCAACTGTTGTCTGGACCACAAGTGGATGAGTGCTTGAGGTTATGGATTATATGCTTTGTCTGGCTGTCTATGAAGGGTGTGTAGTCTTGATCTGTGGGGAAGTCTTTCCTATATCGAATGATGCATCAGTCGTCAGGGTGAAGGATGAGGTGGTTTGTCTGCAAAATAAGTTGTGAGTGTTTGCATAACCCTTTCTATATTATCATGCCAATGTTGGTGTCATGAGGCACAAGGATGCCAGCATAGGTTTTTTGTTTGATGGTTATAACCTGGACAAATGTAGATTTAAAAAGGAAATAGGCAAGAATTGGTTTACTAATAAGGTGGTCGACGATTGGAATAAACTTAGTAACCATGTAGTAAGCGCTGAAACTATCAGTTGTTTTTAAGAAACGATTAGACAACTTTATGGATGAGGATGACAGGTGGTGATGGATACGGAGCTGCCTAGTGTAGGCCTTATGGTCTCTTGCAGTCTCCTTCATTCATATGTTCTTATTATATTTGTTTTGTATAGTAGCTGAGTGACCCCTATATTTTGTGAACAGACTTGATTGCATTTTGTGGTTATTAATATTCAGGGTGAAAGAGAAGTAATACAGCTGTAACTTTATATTTTACGACATGCATATATTGATGCATCATCGTACATCAGGCAGCTGGCGCTGCACATTTGACTGTTGTGGTTATTGCTGCATGAGAGTGTGTTGTGTTACTGTTGGATAGTGTAATGCTGTTGAATGCCTTGTATAGTTTTTTGGTGTTTTTTCATGATTGTGTTGGCAAATGTTTGCCAATTTTGTTTTTTGTTTTTGTATTTTTGTTAAGTGCTTGTATTTGGTCTGTTGTTCTGAGGGACAAGTGTAATATTGTGTTTAAGTGTATTGTGTTGTCTAATGAAGCCTTGGATTTCGGGGGTAAAATTTTGTTTGTGTGATTTGCTGTTGCATCTGGGGATATATTTGTCTGTTTTGTATGGTTATATTGAAGATGTGCCCAGCGTCTATGTATGATTGGTGTATTTTTCAGTGTTTCAGATTGTTGTTCTGTCTCTTCAGTGAAAGCTTTCCAGTTTGCTCTTTTGTAATTGGTGTATGTGTGTCTGGCCAACTGAGGTGTATTGTGTTTTAGTAGTGATGATTGGAAGATGGTTTGATCCAAGGGCTCTGACCACATCCCAAGAATATGTTTGGAACAAGGGGGAACAGAAGGTGATATCAGGAGAGGAGGGGTATAGAGGGTTTGTTGTTCATGATGGTCAATGAATCAAGTTGTCTGCAGATCAAACCCTCTGTTTCAGGATTATTGACATACCAGGCCAACAACTTGGCGTTGAAATCACCACATAGGATAAGGTTGAGGATGGTGGCAAGTTGGTTGAGGTTAGGCCTAAAGTTGTTTGGAACTGAGGGTGCTGATTGAGGGGGTGTACCTGTTAAATATTGTGATTGTGGATTTGTTACCTGTGTAGATTTAGATTGATTGGGTCTCAGTGGTGCTCTTAAGCAAACGGCACTGATTATTCCTCCATCTTCTTGATTCTTGGGAACCATGCTGTGGAGGCATAGTCAAGAATGGTTCTTATGAATTGCTTGTGAATAATTATTTGAGTTTCTGTTGTCCAAATTCAATCTTTGTAATGTATTTAATAAGCAGGTGTGGGAAGAAAGTCATACAAGTATCAATTTTGAGGCCCAATGGAAGGTATTTGACCATTTGATTTTAATGTAGGGTGGTTTTTCGATTCATGGTTGTCTGGTTTGAATATTGTCACTATTGATTTCAGGGGTAAAGCTTCCATTCTATTATTTTTGAGAACTTGTTCCAGTTTGTTCAAATAGGCTTGGGTGTTCTTTGCTACTTAGTATTTACTTTAGGGGAGACCAGCAGCAACAGATTGATTGAAATATTGGGTGCTTTAGTTAAGCAATTGCTCCAAGTGCTTTAGTTTGATACTTGTACCCCCTCCTCTTCTTCATCCAACAAGTTGTTGATAAATACATATTAAATGTATTTCATCCAACCAAATTATGTTCTTGCAACTATTTATATTTTTTGTGCAATTTTATATGTACTATGATTATGCCTCCCTGAGACCAATGATGGGTTGCATGTGGTGGTCCTGCAAGGTAGTGAAGCTGCCCATTTTCAAAACCTTTCAACCCTCCTCACCTCAGGAGGTTGCAGCCCTGAGGGGATTACACTCTCCATCGACTTCAACTATATTTCCTAAACTTTTCATGCATTGGGAGATGATAACCAGCAACTGCTCAGCTGCCACTTTAAGCTAGTGACATAGAAATGGTCCCACACCAGTACAGCACAGACAGCAACCCAAAGTTTCATCCCAGAGAGATCTATGTGAGAGCCCGAGGGCCATTGCCAGCTGCTGGTGGTCTACAGTTTTTCCATTAAGTGAAACTCAAGGAAACTATTTTTATTAATGCCCCCCTCCATTCTGCCTATAATTTATAATATTCCAATCATTGTGTAGATTTATGAAAAAATGATGGAATCGTATATACATACATAAACCAAGGCTTTTTTCCCCTTACAAGGGAGGTAGCCAAAAAGGAAAAGGCATAAAATCATTCCCACCCATTCCATCCCTGAATACATTCCACACCCCTCCACCCTCCCTCCCATCCTAAAATCTTAACTAAGATATATGATAAAAATCATTCCCTCAAATTTTACTGAATGAAAAACCTGCAACCCTGCAAATGCTGTCAGCAATTCTTGTGCCCACTGAGCTCTCTGAGAAGAAACTTTGGATTGCTCTCTTTATTTTATTAGTTTGGGACTATTTTTGTATCACTGGCTCATGGTAATGGAAGGTGGGGAGCAGTCAACTCTCCTTCAACTCTCCATATGAGAAAAGGTGTAAGAAATACAGATTAATTTGGTAGATATTTTGGGCCCAGTCCAAAGACTATCATTTCCTCTGAGATGCATCTGATGGAGGGGAGGGATTGATGGATTTTGACAGTTTTGGAGGCTCACGACAAACAGGCTATGGGCTCCGTTTATGTGCTTCTATCCTTGTGGACAGTCTCACAGTGACTACAAACAGGTATCCTGTCTTAGTCCCTGAGATGTGATAGTTCACTGTTAAATATAAGTTGTGGATGAACCTGACATTTCATAAATGACTTATATGCAATCATTAGAAAGGGAATACAGTAAGTCCTCGTTATACGGTACATATGCGTTCCTGAAAACCTTACCGCAAATTGAAATTACCGTATACCGAACGCGGAAAGAAACTGATTGTTGTGGTGGCCACATGGCATGGTGGCGCTACGGTACGGGATAAACAAAACATGAGCGGATACTGTATCTGTGAATTTTTCTTACCATAAATAGAATTGAGGGTAGTAATTACCAAATACCGTAACTGTGAATTTACTGGATAAAGAATTACTGTAAGGAGGACTCGCTGTACTATGAAACTTTAGTGTATCAGTTTAAAACACCCTACATATTAAAGAGGTGCTGGAGAGTAAATGATCTGTGAGCTTCCAGAATAAAAGAATGAATTATGCCTTGTATAGAAGGAAGAGTGTAGAGGAAAGGGAGGCTTTTTGGATAGATTTAAAGGACAGCATAGAGGGTTTAGGGAAAAATGTCAATGTAGGAGATCTCGGTGCTAGGGTAGGAGATGAACCAATAGATGAGTAGTTGGGAAGTGTGGAGTTCGAGGGAAAATTTGTAGTGGAGAGATAATGATGATGATGATGGAGAAGTGTCTAGAGAGAGTTAAGGACTGGAGGAGTGCCTGTATAGTTCTGCTTTACAAAGGAAAAGGGAACAAGTGCGAGTGTAGTAGTTTCTGAGGGATCAGTTTGTTGAGTGTAGTTGGGAAGGCCTATGAGAGGATTAGGAAAGGAATAGTGTGGGTTTAGGAAAGGTAGGTGTTGCATGGATTAGATTTTTGTGGTAAGGCAGACAAGTGAGAACATGGAAAGAATGAGTGAAGAAAGATTAGTAAAAGAGGTGTGGAAGGAGTAAACATAAGGGGGCAACCAAGGACGAGATGGATGGATGGGGTAAAAGGAGCATTGGGAAAGAGGGGAATGTCTGTTTAGGAAGGGACAAGACAGAAGATAGAGGTGAATGGAGAATGGTTGTGTATGGATGATGCTGTGGTGCATGGAAGGGAGTGGGTGGGGGATGGGGAGGGTGAAGGAGCGAGTGTAAATAATATTTTGATGCAGACCAAAGCAAAGGGATTTCTCCTCTTTTTCTCTATAAGGGGACAGAGAGTGGTGGAGGTGGGGGTCACTGATTAAATGAAGCAGCCTTGCTGTGGATGTGCTGCGTCTTGCTACATTGCCTCTTACCCAGGGCAGTGGGTGAGATGCAGGGATGACCCATCATCCAGGAGGAGCCAAGATAAGAGGGAGGGAGGGAGGGGGTGAATGGGAGTGGATTTTATGCCCTTGTTTTTAGCTACCACCCTTGTAAGGAGGAAAAAAGCCTTTGGTATATGTATGTATAAAAGGATCAGTACAGATTTTCTTACTGAAGTGGTGCAACACAGATATACAGTATAGACTGTCACCAGCCAGGGTAAAGGAAAAATGCTATCCAGTATAGGTGTGGGTACAAAGGACAAGCTAATTTATGTATGAGTTGCAGAACTATCTAAGGAAAATAGAATATATAAAAGGACTTTTTTCTTCTTCTTCTTCTTTGTCATTGTCTCCTCCTCCTCCCCCTCCTCCTCCTCCTCCTCCTCCTCCTCCTCCTCCTCCTCCTCCTCCTCCTCCTCCTCCATCATTCTTAAAATTCATATTGACTCATGGGGCTTCATCACAAAACTTTATGTATAACAGGTATCTTTCTTTAGAATACAGAGTTATGGTTTGTTTGAACTTTTCAAGGTTTTGTAAAGAGATTTGGATTTCACTATATTTGTAACTTGCGTGCTGACAGGAAACCATTCAGTCCATAGTGAGTTCAGATGTAAAATAATAGATTGGTAATCAATTTGATAAAGAGGTCAATAAGGATGTAAATATGCATTTTAGAAGATAATTATGAACTGTTTCTTCAGTAGTAAATTGAGCAACAATGGTCATTAAGTTATGACATGGGATACCAGTAATATTAGTTACCATGGTATACTACCTTGGCATAGGTCATATGATCCAACAGTCATTACTTTGTATGTTTTGGTTACATCTCAAAGAAAGGGGTACATATAAATTTGTGATGAAGGTCAAGTCAGTCACACAATACTTACGTTCTCTGAAAGGGGACCCCACTGCCCCCAGATTTCCCATGGCCGTCGGTTCAGCTCAGGAGTCACTTAGTAAAGAGATTTTATTTAACCACCAGGAGTGAAAGACCAACAGTAGGTGTTCTGAAGGTTTTGGAAAAGAAGTCTTGACATTGGTGTGTTAGCTTGCAAAGCAGTGTGGCTTCAGATAAGAAATTTACATGTAAGGTTTTTGTGAAGGGAAAATATCGGCTTCAATAATCCTATTCTATAAGGTATTACAAAAGAACAAGGCTCCTATTGTTAGGAAGACTGGCCAGTAGAAAAGCAATAATGGATTCACCTTTGCATTTTTCCAATTGTGTAATGATTACCGAGGCATCCTCCAGGTGAATGTGTATTAGATAAATGAAACAGGAATTTTAAGGCTGCAGTTTATTTTAGTATTCCTCATACCAATTTTTTTATGTTGAAATTAGTTACAGGCTTCAATTATTAAGGAAGTCCCTGCAGTGAAAAGTTGAAATTTATTTATAATTTTATTTCTCTATCCCTTTCTCTCCTCATTTCTCTCTCTCTCTCTCTCTCTCTCTCTCTCTCTCTCTCTCTCTCTCTCCTCCTACATCCTGAAGAATTTGTTTATTGCAATTACCTAGTTCAGTCAGTCTGTTGTGTCTGGTCTCTTACAGGGTACTTGGGCTTTTAGATAACAACAGTAGCCTCAGGGTTGTTACACAAGTCACTCATAGGAGAAGTATTGTGTTGCTGTCAAGAGATTATCATTGAATAATGATAATAATCAATTTATTTGGCAAAGAATTGATATACATGAAGTGCAGATGATGACAAGAACACATAGTTCGAAATAATAATTGCAAATTGCCGAGGATAGCTCAAAAAAGCATGTACACTTATTTCCATTGTGGTATTCATTAGATTGTCACTCTACACTAAGTTACACAGACAACATACGTAGGGCGTTGAGGGGACCAGAGACAATCATGAGTAATACCAGTCAGTACACATATGACACAAACATTGTTATAGTTTTGCTAATATCACTAAAATGTTCATTACACATAGGATATTGAGACCAATGGCATTGTAGACTGAGGTGCTTTGTGTCTTCTGTGTGATGGTTGCATCTAGGGCAGTTTGAGTCTGTGGCCTGGCCTATCCTGTGTTGCTACTCTAATGCTGGGTAGTGTCCTGAATGCAAGCATGCCACTGCGATTCCTACTTCACTTAGAGGTTTTTCTGTATGGGTGTGGTAGTGGAGTATTGAATTTGTTGTCAACCCCTCCCCCCCCCTTCTCTCTCTCTCTCTCCCTCCCTCCCTCATCATTTTAATTTCACTGTGCAAGTGAACAATTGGGGTGGTTTTAGTGCAGGGATGGACAAACTACAGCCTGTGGCCCCATGGGCTCGCCAAGATCAAATTATATATATATATATATACACATATATACACATATATACATACCAAGGACTTTTCCCCCCTTACAGGGGAGGTACCCAAAGTCAAAGGTATTAATCCACTCCTACCCATTTCATCCCCACATGCTGCACCCCCCATTCACCACCCCTCCCTCCCTCTTTTCTTGGCACCACCTGAATGATGAGTCATCCCTGCATCTCACCCACTACCCTTGGTCAGAAGCAATGTAGCAAGACACAGCAAGGCCACTTCATTTAAGCAGCTGTCCCCCTATCCGTCCTCTCATGCAAAAAAAAAAAGACAAATTCCCTCAGGCTGCATCAAAATATCATTCACACATACTCCCTCACCTACTCCCCCCCCCCCATGCATCACAGCATCATCCATACACACCATTCTCCACTCACCCCTATCTTCTGTCTTTTCCCTTCCTTCCTTAACAGACATTCCCCTCTTTTCCAGTGCCCCGTTATATATATATATTGGGAGTTACTTTGTTCTTCAGATAAATGTGTTTGATGTAAAGTTTCTACCTAAATATGTGAATTTATATATATATATATATAATGATTTTTTTTTTTTTTTTTTTTTTTTTTTTTTTTTTTTTTCTCTCTCCTTACACAGGGGGTAGCCAAAAAGAAAAAGGCATAGAAACCACTCCCACCCATTCCATGCCCTACATACTCCACTCCCCTCCACCCTCCTCCCTCCCTCTTATCTTGGTACCTCTTGGAATAAAGAAGAGAGATCTACTAACCATCTATAGAATTATGAAAGCATGGAAGTCCTTGATAGAGATGATTTACTAAAGTGGGATAAAAGAAAAACAAGAGGACATGAAAAGAAACTTGAAAAGGATAGTTACAGAAGATATCTGGAAAAAAAAATAGCTTCCCACACAGAGTGGTAGATATCTGGAACAAATTGAATGAAGAAACAGCGAGTGCAAAAACTATACAAGAATTTAAGATCAAACTGGATGCTGAAAGATACAAAAGCAGGTCACTACGAGCATAGCTCTCTTCCCGTGAAATACATACACTCAATCCTCCACTTAATGGACAAATGCATGCAAGGACCGATCCGTTCCTGCCAAATGTTAACAGAATGGACTGGGTCGGTATATATCGAACAAATGATCGTTGCTGGCAATTTGGTACGGTATACATGAATTGGTTTATTTTACTGTGCCTGAAAATTATATGGTAATATTGTATCATTGATTAGTTTAAACACACACAGCAGGTAGATATGGAAAAAAATTAACAGAAATTTCTTCGCTGGGTGGCATGGTGCAGTTATGGGTTGATGTAACACTAAATTATTGTTCAACAATGGATGAATGACTTGGATTAAACAACTGAACACAGTAACAGATGATTGGGCCATCACCTGGCTCTGTAACAGATGGAATATTTTGTACGCTAAATTTAGGATCCAATGCATTGGCGTATGTTAAATGGAGGGTCAAGTGTATATGTATGTGTGTATTTACCTAGTTGTATTTTATGGGAAGAAAGATATGCTTGTAGTGACCCATCTTTGTATCTTTCAGCATCAAGTTTGTTCTTAAATTCTTGTATAGTTTTGCACTCACGATTTCCTCATCCAATTTATTCCAGATATCCACCACTCTGTGTGGGAAATATTCTTTTTCAGATCTCTTCTATAACGATCCTTCTTAAGTTTCTTTTCATGTCATCTTGTTTTTCTTTTATCCCACTTTAGTAAGTCATCTGTATCGAGGACTTCCATCCCTTTCATAATTCTGTAGTGTTTGTGTGTACATATATATATATATATATATATATATATATATATATATATATATATATATATATATTTTTTTTTTTTTTTTTTTTTTTTTTTTATGAAGTTGCCCTTAATATCTGGCCATCTGCATAAGAGAATACTTTGGTTCTGGTTGTTGGGATGGTATATTGCTTAAGAAGAGATGGAATATCAAAGATTAATTGTTGCACCCTGGGGTTTTCCATTGTATGTTTTTGTCTCAAATTTTGTTTTTTGCATTACTCTGTACTGTCTTCCTTCTGTGAAGCTGGTTAGCCATGGCTTGTCAGAGGTATGAATGTCTCTCTGAATAATCTTTTTGGATAGTGTGTACCTTGTCAAATGCTTTATGGCTATGGCAACCATAACTGTTACTACTGGTGTGACTTTCTTGTTAAATCCTTTGGGTGCGTGTGAGGTGCGAGCAGTATGCAGGAATAGTGACCCTCTTTTAATCTACTTTTGTTACAGGAGGTAAGTAATTTTGTTTTGATTCTTTCTACAGCCAGTTGTTCTGTCAGCTTGGATATTGTTGATATTGGTGAAATTGGTCTGTATGATGCAGGGTTTTCAAGTTTTGGTCTTGGTATAGGAATTATATGAGCTCTCTTTCCAGATGTTTGGGATTTTGATGTGTAACCAGGAGCAGTTGATGCTGTTTCACCAAAGATTTTGTCTGGACCTTCAGCATGAGTTTTTTTCTTTTTTCATTTCCTTATTGGCCCTTCTACATCTGTAGTAGTGAAGGAAAACTGCTGTATGTTTTATATGATTGCATATGAATTATGAAGGACAGACACTAAGGGATAGTAACACAATATGATAAGTTGGCATTCACCTCCTCCTCCTCCTCCTCCTCCTTTAATGTATAGCAGATGAAGCCATATGTACTGTATGCTATACATACATATACCAAGGCTTTTTCCCCCTTACAAGGGAGGTAGCCAAAAAGGAAAAGGCATAAAATCATTCCCACCCATTCCATCCCTGAATACATTCCACATCCCTCCACCCTCCCTCTTTTCTTAGCACCTCCTGGATGACGGGTCATCCCCGCACCTTGTCCACTGCCCA
This sequence comes from Oratosquilla oratoria, assembly GCF_046742065.1. Taxonomy (NCBI): domain Eukaryota; kingdom Metazoa; phylum Arthropoda; class Malacostraca; order Stomatopoda; family Squillidae; genus Oratosquilla; species Oratosquilla oratoria. The sequence continues at coordinate 3,331,280 of NC_134796.1, read as the reverse complement.
GGGTCAGAAGCAGTGTCGCAAGACACCGTATGCCAACTACATATAAAAGTATGCATGTCTTACCATTAAGACAGTTCATTTATGTACTTGTGGATCTTGTTTTCAGAAATGGCAAAAAGAGGAGCAGCAAAAAGAGGCGCAAACAAGGAACTCACCCATGACAACTGGAACGACGAGGATGAACCGGAGGAAATGGGATGTTTTCGGCAAGCATCAGATGATCAACTCGCAGGGCGTCGCATAAAGAAAGCCCGTAGACGAGGAGTAGTCGGCGAGTCTCCAAGTATGGGGGTCTTCAAGTCATTTCAAGGATTTTCCAAGAAAGACGCACCAAGTACAGCAACATTCAGTTTTCTGAACTCAAAGACTTCAGGAACCACACCACCAAGTTTCGGCCTTAGCACAGACAATAAAAAAGATGATGACTCCTCAACAAAGCCATCTGGTTTTAGTTTCTTGTCTGCTTCAAAAAATTCAAGTACTTTCTCGTCTTCTGTCAAGACTGATACTGAGAAAAAAGATGAGGAAGACCTTGCCTCTGTTGAAACTCCAGATGATTCACCCAAGACTAATGGGTTGAGTTCAAGCCCACCTGGAACCAGTAATTCTGGAAGCAAGAGCACAGTGTATTTAGCCAATCTGAAAGCTCTGAACCTTGCTGTGTTGTCTTGGATTCAGCAACACATCAACAAGAATCCATATGTGAACCTTATGCCTGTATTTGAAGACTACAAGAAACACTTTGGAGAAGTAGTTTCTAAATACAAACCTGAATCTGAAAGCGAAAGTGACCCAGAATCGGCCAAAGAGTCTGATAAGATGGATGTCAAAGAGGAGCCCAAAGAGTCTGAAGAGAAACCAGCACCAACTACCACCAACCTCTTCAGCACCACTTCCACCGTTACTAGCAACAGCACTGAAAAGGTAGACAAGCCAGCGGTATTTTCGTTTAGTCCAGTGAAGACTGTGGGGGAGGAAAAGAAGCCTACAATTACCTTTGGTGCTAGTACCAACTCTTCGTTGTTCACTTTCGGAAAGACTCCGAGTACCACTACTGGTTCTTCTTCTCTCACCTTTGGTAATACCACCTCAGGCGCTACAACAAATTTCTTTGGCAGCTCAGGTGAAGGAACCAAAACAGGATTTAGTTTTTCGTCTGGATCAACATCTGCAACCACAACACCGGCTGCAGAAACCCAAGCAGAAGACCAATATGAACCCCCGAAAGACGAAGTAGTACAAGTTAAAGAAGATGATGCTGTGTATGAGAAGAAGTGTAAATTATTTTATTCCAAACAGGGTCAGTATGTGGAAAAGGGGGTTGGTATGCTGTACCTGAAACCTGCCCCGGGTGAAAAGACTCAACTAATTATCCGTGCAGATACTAATTTGGGCAACATTCTCTTGAACATCATATTGAATTCCTCCATTCCAGCACAACGTGTGGGTAAGAACAATGTCCTGATTGTCTGTGTTCCCAATCCACCTATTGACCTAAAGGCATCAGAACCTCCAGGACCCACCAGTATGCTCATACGTGTCAAGACTGGAGATGATGCAGATGAATTGCATAGCAAAATTGAGGAACTAAAGAAGTGACGTAGGAAATGTGAATATTGATTAAAAGAGTAGATGTACAGATCTGTGTTAGGACTGGAAATGACTGGCCTGGGTGGTTGTGATGGGCTGGAGACATGAATGGAGAGGATATTCTTACAATACTGATCAAGAGAACACCTCACAAGTTTGCTTGATACTTTTCTATTGGATGTGATGGCTTCGTTGTCAGGAGCTTGTTGATATACAGCACTCTACAAAAGTTTGGGCTGTAGGACCCAGGGTGGAACAAACTTGTGTCCAAAAAAGAATGGCGGTGTTTGAATTTTGCCATAGGTCGGGAGTGAGTTGGATGTCGTCACAGCAGTCCTCTGCTTCTCGCCATCTTCAACTAACTGATGCTTGTTGCTTGCTTGGTTGTGGTAGGTTGTGCAGGTGCTTGCTCCTGACTCCGTTATTTCCCTTGCATTTTTTGTGGCCATACTATGTTATCAGAAACTATTGCCCATTATTGTTCTAAAAAAAGGTAGAGAAGCAAGCTAAGGAAATCGCCCATTGCACATGCGTGAAAATCATTTTCTTCGCAGGGCAGTGGTTAGGGTACTTGAGCTCACGTACACATTGACATGCATACAAACACTTCACTAAACACACCACTGTTTCTTTCATGTGCTGAAATACAAGGAAACTTCACTAAGTCTCGTAATAATTTCAGCACACCTAGAGGTCTTACAAGGCCTACTAGATCGATTTTTCTAGGTTGGTATGACATCACACCTTTCCTCCTACTGCCTTGCTGTATAACGTCAAACAACATGGCTACAAAGTTGATCACCAATTTCTTTAGTTTACCTCCTAGCATCCCTAAAAGGAATAGTCTGGGTATTAGTTTCTGATGATAACTTTCACCTTGCCCAAAGTAAAGCTACAAACATGACAATTGCACACATACATATACCAAAGGCTTTTTCCTCCTTACAAGGGAGGTAGCAAAAAAACAAAGGCATAAAATCCACTCCACCCATTCCATCCCCACATACTCCACTCCTATTCACCCTCCTCCCTCCCTCTTATCTTGGCTCCTGGATTACAGGTCATCCCTGCATCTCACTCACAGCCCTGGGTCAGAAACAGTGTCGCAAGACACAGCATAGCTACAACAAGACCGCTTCATTAAATTGGTGAACCCCCCTCTCTGTCCCCTCATGCAGAAAAAAAGGTGAGGAGAAATCCTGTTGGGCTGTGCCAAATTATTTTTCACACATAATCCTTCACCCCTCATCCCCCACCCCACTCCCTTTCATATAGCACAGCATCATCCATACAAAACTGTTCTCCATTCATGCCCATCTTCTGTCTTCTCCCGTCCTTCCTCAACAGATATTCCCCTCTTTCCCAATGCCCCTTTTACCCCATCCATCCATCTCACCCTTTGTGCCCCCCTCTTGTTTACTCCTTCACACACACAAAAAAAAAAGAGGATGGGTGAATAATGGCAGCATTTGGAGCTTGTACTTTCATTACCTGTCACTATCACGGCCAAGCAAGTGTACGGGTGGCTAATGACACACAAAAAAGTTTAATGGAGTTTATGCAAGCACTGACATGCATACACTTCCACGACTAGAGAAAGACTGGCGTCGCTGGGGCACGCCACGATTCGCGGCAAACATACCCGGTCGCATGGTTTGATTACAAAAATTCCCACGAAATATACAATAATAATTATACATATATATAAATAAATAAACACAACGGGAAATATACATAAAAACACAAGAAAGGTCACCATTACACAAGCCCTAAGTATTAGTTTCCAGGAGCAAGAAGCAGAAAGGTGCTATAATGTCATGTAGCCTGCCCAAAAAACTCGTGATAAAATTCTACCACTCCCAACAATATTATTCTTTTTTCGGACTTAATTTTGTACCACCTCGGGTTCTCCTACCCAAACTTTTATCATGTACTGTTGCTGACACTCAGTCGCCCTTATTAAGGATGACTTTTGTCGTAAATGTAGTAATCGTACTGGTACCTTTGTGTTGCCAGGCTTGAAAATTCTTAATTCTTCTGTTTCTTCTTTATTTCTATATTCTTGAAGTTATGTGATATATGAAGTGTTCAGAGGATGGAACCCAGCCCTCGTATTTAGTCCCATATTTTTGCAAATGACAGCTTTCCATAATTGAACTTGCCATATGTCACAAAGTATGACTGTTTCCTTTATTCCAGATAATTCAAACCTTCGAAATTGAATTTTGTCTTAAGTTTGGTGCATATGGCGTGTATACCTTTGCGTTTGCATCATATGTAACAGTTTGTGCAGTGAGTGATGTGCGGGTGAGTTTTGGTTTTGTATTTGAGGAGTTTAATTTGTGCCGTAAATGTTATAGGGTTGGTAAATAGCAGTATGAATATTGTGGTTTTTTAAATTAATTTTGTGTTTTACATTTCCTAGTATGTTTAGGCACTTTTCTCCACTGTCATGTTAATGACAAGTTAAAATCATATTGTTGATGGGGACACTCCATTACTTAGCAGCACAGACAGGTCATGCTGTTTGTGAAGTGTAACTGTTGGGTCATATCTCAAAATAATACTATATAGGATTGTAGTTGGAGTTGTGTATGTATGTGTGTGCAGTTGCACAATTTCAGTTTTGTTCGGACATTTTTACAGCCACACCCACAAAAGCGTAATTGCAATTATGCAAGCAGTCGTAAGTGATTGCATGCATCTTGTATGGTATGACTCATGTACAGGTTCATGAACGAGTGTAAGTGCCATGTTGTGTCATTGTGTTTGACTCTTCCAGGTCCTTTCATTTAGCTACCTGAATAGTGTTACTGCAGTACATTTTTACCTCAAAAAATGTATATCCAAATGAACCAGACCAACATTTTTTAGCTTAAGAAGAAAGATTCATGAGGTCTGGGAATAATGATATGGGTAATTTTCTTAAAAAAAAAAAAAAAACACTTATGGCATTTATGGCTATGGTGCTATTTGTGGTGAAGAGATTTAGTAAGCATTTCCTTGGTATTATGAAATGTGTCCATAAATTTGTCACATGGTTCATTGATGTGTATTACCTAGTTTTAGGTGAGGATAACCTAAACAACTATGTTGGTCTGGTGGATAGTGTGTGAAGGAAGGAATCAGGTTATACAGGTGACAATTAAAATATACTGTTTTAAGTTTGGTTCGTCTTTCTTTATTCTGCTCAATACCATATACATCACACGTGCATTAAGGGAAAATGTGGTGCAGCTGGGCAAGATGCAGGGATGACCCATCATCCAAGAGGAGCCAAGAAAAGAGGGAGGGAGGGGTGGTGGATGGGATTTGGAGTATTTGGGGATGAAATGGGTGGGAGTGGATTTATGCCTTCGATTTTGGCTACCTCCTTTGTAAGGGGGAAAATGCCCGTGGTATATGTAAGTTTAGTTGGTCTATCCCACTCAGCACTATATACTTTACATGTGCATTATTAGGGGAAAATGTGGTGCAGTTGTAAATATTTTTGCTACTGAATGAGTTGCAGCTGAATAGAATAGCATGACAGAAGTCACAGTAAAGAGATGGAATGGGTTAATCAAGACATTTAATCTTTACTACCGAGGAGTCTGAATAAAACCACTTGACAGCAGCCAAAAAAAAAAAAATCTTGATATTTAAAGGATAGCTGAATCATGCTTCAGAGAGTTATTCAATGATAATATAATTGTTCCCTTGAGTTTTACCGAATGGAAACCCACAGCTGGAAATGGTCCTCACCCTCTCATAGATCTCTGAGAAGAAATGTTGGACCATTATGTATGTTGTATTGGCATGGTAATTGTGTCATAGGATTATAGTAGTAGGGTGATAGTGACAATTGCGAGTTGTCGGATTAACTTGTGTGAAAAAGTGGACAACATACAATTGAAATTGATAGATACTTTGGGCTCATTCTGGAGACAAGGCATCTTTCATGACTTTTCCAAATGTTTTTGATAGGTAAAAGGGATATGGTTTTTGACATCTCTCTCAAAATCACCACTGGTAACTGTTGTTGGTACCTTGGTTAGGTTTGTGCTAGCTTATTATAAAATTTTAAGTATGCAAATTTTGACAATCCCAGAGGTGATTAAGTTGTATATATTAAGTAAAGAAGTGACCACCCCATGTTGTCATTATTTCTCACTTGTGAGAATTAGGTGGTAACCATCTAATAAAGAAGCTTGAAGAAAGTAATAGTTTACTTGACAGTTTCTGAAGTGTGAAAGGGAGCCAAGAAGTGCCATGGTCATTAGTATTTATATACGCATATGCGAATAAATCACAAAAACATGGGATTCACAAAATGTGTAATAAAACCACATGGAAAATGAAATGAAAGGTGACCAATCATTTTCGTCTATTTAAGACATTTTCAAAGGTCTTAAGTAGACGAAAACATTCGGTCACCTTTCATTTTATTTTCCAAGTGGTTTTATTACACATGTACAGACTCACCAAAGGCCCATACCCTAATCTAATGAGGTGGCTGATTCAGATCAACTTATCACTCCATCCCAGTAGTCTTTGATCAACTATATCTTCCCACTCCCTTTCCACTCCACTCTGCCCTATCTCATTTTTCACTCCAGCCATCCTAGTAACCCCCACCATATTATTTATACTTTTTGCCTCCATTACATTCCAACTCTCTGCCCCGTAGTGTCATAGGCACAATCACCCCTTCATATACTTTTCTCTTTGGGTCCATCCCCAGAAACCTAATTCTTATGATATTTTTCATTCCCCCAAAACATTTACTTGCTTCCCTCACTCTACAATTTACCTCCAACCCCACTCCTCCATTACCTACCACTGGTTCCCCTAATCAAAGCTACTTTCTCCCAGCTTCTATCCTTTAAGACTTATCTCCAACTCATTGCCACCCTCACCCCATGTACATCTCATGACCTTACTTTTATTCACATTTACATTCAACTTTTGGCTACCCCCCCCCCCATGTAGGGGAAAAAAAGCCTTTGCATATGTATGCATGTACATTCAACTTTCTCACATACCATCTTGAATTGCTTTAGACCCTCTTCTGATCCAGCCACGAGCACAGTGTATTTTGTAAAGAACTACTGACTTACTTCCCATTCCCTTCCACTTGAACTTTCTCCAATCCTTTGCCCATCACCCATGCATTTACCTTGAATACCACCCCATCCAGGTATGTGTTGAACAAACATGTTCCTCTCCAGATTCTCTTGGTTAACACCCACCCATATGCCTCTTAATTATACTAAAGAAACTGATCCCTCTAAATCTACCACAATCATATATGTCCCCTTTCCCTATGTAAAGTGGCACTGTACAAGCACTCCTCTAGTCCTCTGGCATATTGTCCTACCATAAGCACACATTAAATACCCTCATTATCCAAGCCACTCCAACAGTTCCTTTCTTTGTCAGACGCACTACATGACACCCATTAAACCCAGGTGCTTTGCCAGCTTATATAACTTTTAGTGCTCTTTGTATAGTATTCTTCTATAGCCTCATCATTTTATTCTCCCATCTCGGTCATTTTCCTATCATCTCCACTGCCACAATCAACCAATCCCCATCCTCCACATTCAACAATTCCTTAGAATACTAACCACTAACATCTGGCCATCTGTACCTTTTCCTTTCTGCCTGGCCAACCCCTTCTCACCCTCTTCACTTTCTCTCAAAATATCTATTCTTTTATAATTTCTCTGTCAGTCAACTCCTTCCCCATTTTACATGTACCCTCCTCTTGGCCTTTCTTACCTTGTGTTTTGCTTCTCTCTTGTATCTCATATGTTTCCTTTAGTCAGCCTTGCAACCAATCCTCATATGCTCGTTTCTGTTCATTACTGCCTTCACCTCCCAGTCCCACCATTCACTACTTTTCCTTTTCCCTTCCACCTTCATTGTCCCACATACCATCTTTGCACATTATATGGCTTTATTCTTGAAACATACCCATTCATCTACTGCCTACCTCCTATCCCTCACCACATCTCACAGCTTCTCATGGTACTTTTTATCCTCATTCAATTTGTTTACTCAACACCACCTCCCTTTTCCTCTATTCTCAATTTCCCTTCTCATAAAAAATTACCTGACAATCTCTTGCTCTTGCCTGAAAAATTAATGTCCAGAACACTTCCAATTCTTCCTTTGGGTACCACTACCCTTTTCCATATATACTTATACTTGGCTTTCTTCTTAAACACTGTTTTTGCCATGAACACTCCCTTTCTAAATGAATCACCATCATTTTTCCACAGTTCTTACCTGGCACTCCAAACCTCCCTATTACTCCATCTATTGGTTCATCTACATTGGGATTCCCCAACACAGCTACATTTACATTCCTCTCAAAACTATTCACTCATTTAAAGTGATCCAAAAATTCTCCTGTTCCTCTTCACCAATAGAACTGCATGCATCCACAAAAACCCACATCTTTCACAGTTTCACCTTTGCCCACATTATCCTCAAAGACACGTCCCGCCACCATGCACTTTTCTACCTTACCATTTGCCAGCAGAGCCATTCCTTCCTTCTATCACTCAGTCAATCACTAAAAGCAGCAACGACTGCAACAGTACTATAGGAGAGAGGCCAAACGCAGAGTATGGGATCCAATATATCTGACGTTTCGCCCAGCAGGGCTTCTTCAGAAAAAGAAGAAAAAAAAGTCAAATATATTGGATCCCATACTCTGCGTTTGGCCTCTCTCCTACAGTCAATCACTCCTGACACCCTCACCACCATACTTCTAAACTTAAACTTCACCTTTCACTACAATTTAGTTTCTATCTACCTAACAAAGGCATCTTCCCCCTTATAAAGGAGGTAGCCAGCCAAGGCATGCACCCATCTCACTCCTATCTGTCATCCTTTTGTTTCCTTTTCGTCTTAGCTCCTCGTGAAAAATGAGTTGTGCCTGTCTCCTGCCCAGGAGCAAGACAACACATCCATGTCAAAGCCACTACTCCATTTACATAGTAACCCTCATTCCTCATCCACTATTGCAAAAGTAGAGAAGGCAATGAGAAATCTTGCTGTGCTGCATTCATAACTTCTCCACCCATATCTTGCCCTTTCCCTCTCCTATTTGATAGACATTCCCCCTTCATCCTATCCACCCTTCAACTTCACTCCATCGACCTCTGCCTTCCACACTATTTTTGCTAGTTAAACCAAGTTGAAGTTACAACATTTGACACTAAATAATCTTTCCTTTTCACAAACAAATTACCAGTTTCTTTCCTTTTACTCTCATCTATGTCACAACCAAGTACATTTAATTATGCAATTGTTTGAGTTCTTGACATTTCGTAGGAGGAACATACTTGTCTCATCACGGTCTCGCTAATCACCTTTTATGGAAAATATTGTGGCAGAATTCTTCTCCATCACCACATAAGCTACTCTGATGCCAACCAGAACAGAATTTGGAAAGAACGGTAAGACCATCAAATGTGGTAAGAGTATATTAGGTTAAGTAAATTATAAATGCTACAAAGCTCAGTACCCTCATGTCAACAGACCTTCAATCAACCCTACCTCTGGACCTGTCTAATTGTAGGTAACCTAGTATATGAATTAAAGAAACTATGCTATTGCTTCAATAAGATTGCTTTGACACAACAGTGATGTCATCACTCAGAAGTGGTATGGGCAGATTGTTCAGCCCACATTTAATTACCCATGCTCAAACCTACCCAATGTGCAAACTACAAACAAAATCACCCTGCATCCTCCTCGGACTACAGTTTACCCATTTAAAAAAAGCAGTCTTCTATCTCAGAGACTGAACATGTCAGCTTAAGAGAAACCCAAAGACGAATATGATCCAGGATTACACCCAGTCACATATGCAGAAGCACTACAAACCATCAGACACACACACAAATATGCAATAGTACCACCTAAATGACCACACCAAGAGAAATCACTCGCATGATACCAGATCCCTTGCTTGTACCACAAGAACTCAACTCAGCCCCTCACCCTCACACCACCTGAATTACAATACCTTCCCACACAACCTCCCATCCGCCCTCCAATCTGCCCTCCAATCCACCATGCCCTCCACCCAGAAACCTACCCATTAGCTTCCCTCATTCACCAAAGCATCTACAACCCTAGTTCCCCCCCCCCCCAAAAAAAAAAAAAAAAAACTCAAGGACACACCATGTAAGATGTAATGGAATATTTCAACTTCACACTGGTGAACTCCCCACCCAAAAGTGCCATAACCCCCCCCCCCTCCAAAAAACAAAACAAAATAAATTTGGTACAAGCAGGAATTCACCATGCCCAAATGCCAACCACACACCCTACACCAAACCGTATTCAAGTCTTAGGCTTCTCAGTGCACCCCCCCCCACGAGTCTCAAACAAATGACTGTCAAATTCAGACCCTCCTATCTATACCTCGCCCACCTAAACAACATCCAAATACACTAAAAGCTACGCTAACCCACATTGATATACAAAACAAACAAGCCACCATATCCTATCAACTCGAATAGCAGTGCACTACATCATACAGCCAAAGACTCATCCCAAATTGGGAAACTGTAACCTTCTACAGCAATACAAAATTGACTACATTTATTTACAGAAAATGCACACCTAAAATGCTATACCACATACCTATTCACTCCCTCTCCCCACCCAATCCAAATGAAGTGTTATAGTCTTCATCTGCATAGCAATTTCATCACTATCCCTCACACTTCACACTGACCTTCAAGCCACTTCACCCCAATTTCCTCTACAGTGCCCAATAGCCATTCACTCTATATCTCTTCCATCAGAAAACATCATGTAGTAATACTAACATACCTTGCTCATCCAACTCCCCTATCTTCTGCTAGTGCAAAACCCGCTTTGGGGAGATCACAGCAACCACGGAAGACCAACTAATGTAATCCCTATTAATAAATTACCTCTACCACTTTACAAACCAACCTACATCGTTCTACCTTTAAACATTGACCTACACAGCCATTAACCTATCCTTATGCCTACCAGACCTAGACTTATAAATAGTGACAACTTTCTACTTCTACTTGCACTTCGTCCACCCCTGCAACCTTGATGGCCCTTTTCCTGTACAAAGTGGAAAACCTATTAAGTAGCACTATACACCAGAACAACTGAAAATTTACCCAACAATTAATGCAACACTGACCTATCGTACAAATCATAAGATAAGTGGCATCCCTATCAATCCCAAAAACATCATCATCTATCTCACGACACACAGGTAGTGGAATCAAAACTACCACAGCCCATACAGCAAAGTAGATAGCTTTCTACCTCTTCCAAAGACACCCGACTCAGGAAAACTCCATACGTCTTAGAAAAGAAAGAACACCAAATAATGAGCTTAGCTCGCTGAAATCCATGACAACACTAAATAACAATCAATTCCCGGACCTCTATCTCAAAAAAAAAAAAAAGTCTACCATCCCCCTACATTCTGAAGGTACAGTACTAGGAGACATAGCAGACTCGTAAATGACCACTAAAAAATTTCCCACGAATTAAACATGATATTCCTACCATGTTCCCTATCCCTCAACACCGGCCAAATATAGCCAATAGCCAACCTATACCTCTATTAACTCCCTGTGTACAACTTATTCCTTCTTGACTTCGTGTGGTAGACACCTACAGTTTTCCGACATCACTAGAATGTCTACCTCATCAACATCTCTTCACACATTTTTATCGGCATTTCAACCTCTGGAAGACATCAGTGATCCCTGCACTTTGCCTTGCTATAGGGCACGAAAATGGCAGACGTACTATCAACGCTTGAAATCTCTAACAACGTCTTTCCAATCCCAATGCTTACTCGGGATCTACTTGGTTACTCCCTCCTCACGTTATAAAACGAACAAATTATCCGACAACATTTTGCCCATCAAACCCATTCATTAGCTGATCACATGTGCACAGACTGCTCTGACTCTGCAGCGATGTCTACTTTAGACGTATAATATAGATCCTTTTCCCACTTTGCCTAATCGTTACCACTGAACTTTGCTATTTTCGCCGCCTTACAATATTCATAACTCCCATCTCTCGTCCTATATCGTCTCTTACTTTTACTCACGAAGGGCCGAGGATGCACTCCACCTCCCATTTTACCACTCGCTCATTAATCCATGAAATCCACTTCCACTCCACTGCTTTCAACAGACTACAACCCTACCCTCCTATCCACAGTACACGACATAAGGCAAAAACTAGGAGGAACACCCGAAGACAATCAAACCTCATATATACGACCTCCCATCAACGCAGCCGACGCTTTGAGGAAACATTAATATGCATAAGGACACGACATTCTTGTCTCACACGTGGACATGTCATGACTAGAGACGACCATTCTCCCTACCCATATGGTATCACATATTCTACTAGAATGCCTACCTCCACAACCCCTTACAACTTCCTTCTCGTTCAACAATAATCACATTAAACCTAATTTTAGGTGAAGCAGCACTAACATCCATATCATATATCCCCGCAATTTTCTGAAGTAGGTAGGAATAATTTCTAAACTATAATTTCCTAGCACCATAGAATTTTAACGTGGCGCATCAGTACTCTCATAACTATAGAATATTATATTCCCATAACTTCCCTGCTCGGCAGCGGCGCAGTGTTAGATGATCATAGAAACGCTGGTAAAATGTCAGCGACGATGATAAGCCCTACCTACACAAACCCTCACAACAACTTTATATTTCCCCACTTATCCCCCCCCCCCCATAAAACCGTACCCAAGTTTAGGTGAAACCAAGATCTGTATATATAGATCTTGGGTGAAACAACGCTAATACGGGAAACAAGACTCCTCTCCATACTACAATTGACCTACGGAAAATAAACAAACACGAAACAACAATGTTCCCATAATTAAATAATTCCATAAATGCTCATCTAGAATACCTCGGCGGGGGCGCGATGTTGTCCGTGATATGGATAAGCCTGGTGAACTGTTGGCAAAAATGATGATGATGATAACAATGCCCTACATATATTTTATCCCTCGCATCAACTTCCTCCTACCCCCACCTCCCTCCCTCAAATAACTATGACGCTAAGTAACCAAGCGATAACCCTCGACATTAGTCCACAGGAGACCCAACTACATTCCAAACTATAATATCCCCGTAGCATATAAATCTAATCTGACGCATCGATAATTTCGAGACCAAAGAAGTCTGTATTCCCATATAAACCCTTTCCCAATTGGTAAACCAGTACTATCGGCGCCGCGATCTTATGAATACGAAAACAAACGTTGAACTGTCGCCAATGATGATCATGATGCTTACCTACCTCACCAACCCCATCTAGTGCCCTTGGCGATCGACTACTACTAAGTGTGATACAGCGATTGGAGATCTGACAACACGCTCAGTTTTTGTAACATGTACTATGTTATCAGTGTTTTCATTCTTCTCTTATACCAACCCTTGGAAAATGACACGGCAATCGCACGTGACTGGGATCTTGATTAGGTGATCTCTGTGATACTTTAGTCCCGAGGTCGACAACCTTAAGAAGATACCGTGCCACTGTCAACAGTGCTGCATAGTGTGCAAGTTAATGTCAATCCACATGTACTGTTTTACTGCAGTGGGGATGCCAATAAATGTTAATTCTTCGACGATTTGGGTTTAATTTAATCTTTTGTCGTCACAATTTGTTTATAAATATATATATATTAAGAATGAAAAATATTGGTCCATTCCAAACTAAAGTAAGGCAGCTGTTTTGGCGCCAATCGATAAGCAATTACGTATGCCGGATCCCCAGGTAATGTGATTGTCGCTGACGGTTGAAATCTGAGGGCAGGTGTACGGTCAAAATATAGGATGGTAATCCTGAATCACTATGTATCAACATTTCGATTCTCTCGTCTTATACTGCAACACAAAATGCACGGTCGCAGCATATGATTAATATAGTCACTGACTTCTTTTTTTTTATCGCTATGGCGAGATCATGCGAGTCCAACGAGGTTAAACCTCCAGTTGGACAAAATTTCCTTGGGCACACTTCAGCTGAACAAAATGTTTTAATACGTGAAAATAGTTTCTGGTTTCATTGCGGATGACTAAGTTGGAGGCTAAGGCCCCTTTCACACTAGGCAACTAGTGACGGTCACTAGTTGCCTACCATATTTTAAATTGAGCCTTTCACACTACGTCACTGCGGTTGCCCGGTTGCGCAATAGGCTATGGTTGTTGCCCGCTCCGGTAACATGTGACCGTCACTGGCAATTGCCGTCACCGACCGTCTCTTATTCTTGACCAGCAAAGCCAACAGAAGCACCTCCTCCATTGATGTAATTCTTTCGACTAATGAGATGATGAGAAAGGATTCCACAACTCGGTGACAGTCGCTGGTTGCTTGCAGTTGCTCGAGACTTTCATACTATGCAACTAGTGACGGTCACTAGTTGCTTAGTGTGAAAGGGGCCTAAGTAGTAGAGTTTGTGTTAGGGTTGAGAATATTAAAGTGAGTGGTTTAAGGTGAAGATAGGGCTGTGCCAAGGACGTCTTGTCACCATGGTTGTTCAGTGCATAATTGGTTAGAATGGTACGGGAGGTAGATGGACAGACGACTGGAGATGTTTATAAAAAGAGGAAGGAAGTTGTTTGTTGATGACACTGCGCTTGTGGCTGGGTCAGAGGAGGGTCCAAGGCAGTTAGTGACAGAGTTTGGGAAGGCATGTGATTGGAGAAAGTCTGAAATAAATTTGGGTAAAAGCAAAGTGGCGAGATGTATAAGGGTGACAGTAATTTCGAGAGAGGTTAAATGAAGTGGATAGCTTTAAGTATTTAGGGTCACATGTAGCAGAGGATGGAGAAATAGAGGTGGAGGTAAATTGTAGACTGAGGTAAGCAATTAAACGTGTTAGGGGATTGAATTTTTTTTTATGAGAAATAGGTATCTGGGGATGGATGCAAATATAAGGTTGAAGGGGCGATAATGCCTACGACACTATAGGACAACGACTTGGAACGAGTTTGAAGAATATGGTGGTTACGAGTATGGATAGAATGGGACATGAGGAGAGTGGGGATGTAAAGGGAGCTAGCAGATAGGACTAATGAAAAACACTAGGATGGTTTGAGCATATATGGTTAATGAAAAACACTAGGATGGTTTGAGCATATGGAAAGACAAGTAAAAAAAAAATGTGGAAGGTAAAGGTCGGTAGAATGAACTATAAGAGAACACCGAGAATGAGATGAAGGAATGTGGTGAAGGGGGCCTTCTGTCGAGCATAGAAGGGAGAAGGTAAGAGACGGGTGTGAGTTGAGAATGGTTAGGAACTGACCATAAATTGACATGACCCTAAGGGTTTCTCGTCATCTTCTATTTCGTATGCGGGGACGAGGAGGAAAGATTACCAAACAAATGAAACGGTAGGGCTGTATATGGTTCGGACAAGCTGAGGATCTGCTTGGATTTGCTACATTGCTTCTGACCCGGGCAGTTGGCGGGGAACAGGGGTGACCCCTTGATCCAAGGAGCTAAGATAAAAAGTAAACAAAAGTGTGATAGATGGGCTCGAGATGGGTGCATGCCTTGGCTGGCTACCTCCCGTATAAGGGCGAAGACTTTAGTAAATAGACGATATTTGCATTTTCACTGCTGATAATTACATTATCTATAATAAAATAAAATATTACCTCAGTATGTTGGATCTTTCCATAGGCAAAACATAAGTTTTCCAGATCATAATAATTCATAGAGAAGATAAAATAAATCCTTGTTGGATTATCATAGTCGACATCGTTCGTTGGCTTTATGTTCTGTAATAGAAAACGGTCAATCACTGCATCCAGATTCTTTTAGCATCAATTGCAAGTTGACCTGCAACTGACACCTCATTCAACTCCTAGTCAATTTCACAGATCAGCACTTGATAATCCCCATTATACACACCACTTGATCATTTAACAATTCGTTTACTTCTCTAGCAGATGTTGGGGGTCTACAGATAGTACCAACCAGTGTTTTTTTTATGATTCACTACAATGATGTCTTACAATCGTGGTTAGCAAGAAAAGGTAGAATGCAATCCAGTGACCCTAAAATGATTAACACTAGAATGGTTACACCACCATCTAGAGCATTGTTCACTCTGCTCTCCCTGCAATAGACTATATACTAATCCAAATGAAGGAAAATATTACTATTCATTTCACTATTCAATCTTGACCGTGTCAGGCGTACTATGGAAGGACTGTTATTATCTAAATCTTATTTTCTAATTCAACGATCTCGTTTAAAATACCGTCAATATTAGAATAAGAACACTTCAACTTGTCACAAATTAGTATTTGTGTGGTACAAGGATATTTCACAAATTGGTGTTCCCCGTTGACTACTTTTATCTTGACTCTCTCCACGTATCATATTCACTTGCTGTACAACGCAATGCTCTTCTTTATATTCTCACTTTTCTTTCTCATTTCCTACACTTTCTTCCCATCCGTTTTGCTAAAATCCCTGAACACCTTAAAAAAAAATTCTTATTGCCTCATAGTTCGACAAGTTCAATTTAAGAACACCTGGAGTAATCTTATTTACTGTCTTTCATTACCTTCAACGAACATGGCTCTCTAACTTTTACATTGCCACCAAGTCTTAAAACAGCTTCCACAACTTCCTGTGAAGCAGCATTGTCTAACTTCATTACATCAACAAACAAGTCCATGTATTTATTCGTGCTCAATATCTTGTAATGATGGTCAACTTCAAAGTCTAACTTTAGCAAAAATAAAATTTCTAGATCTAGCTGTTCTATTCTTTTCAGATTACCAAGCCTGCTTCACCTCATCTTTACCTTCTATTACTGTGGGAAATTGGTATGTTATAACACATTTGTAATAGTTCACTATAAACCTACTATCGGAGAAATAATAACGGAAGTACAGGGAAACTGTATATTTCGACTACTATCTGTAGTCCTCTTCAGCAGAAGAGGACTACAGATAGTAGTCGAAATATACAGTTTCCCTGTACTTCCGTTATTAGTTCTCCGATAGTGGGTTTATAGTGAACTTCTATTACTGTGATGTTCACTTCCTCTTTGATATTGCTTTCCATAGAGAAATCATGGTTCTTCATCTTTTCTGCTAGTACATTCATCCTTTAAAAGTTTTCATCCACTTTCTGCCTTATTGCCTCAAATTGCTTCAATATTTTGCCAGCCACCAGTTTACAGTGGTACTTGCAGTAAATAGGTCATATTAGGAAACGTCTTTGCTAGTTTGCTAAACGTAATATACCCATTTATACTCGTATTTTCCGAAGAGATATGCGCGCACTAGTTAACAGTAATCACAATACAGACCGTCGCTTCCCTTGGTGTACGGTCAATGTACTTTGTATCATAATTGCTTAAGGCGTTATCCCGCTGGGCTATTTTTCCTCCAACCTACGATTAATCGGCTGTACCCCCCACCTCCAGAATTTTTCTGCCGTAAAACCACAAAGTCAAATAATTTCGTTTTCTCAACAATTGACACAGAATGTCATTTGATATGCTGGAGGATTTTTTTTCTCTCCAGCATATCAGATTTCTTCCCGAAAGTCGGAGGAAAAATTGCCCAATATGATAACGCCTTAAAACAGTGGTTTCCAACCTTTTTCTGGCTTGAGGTCCCCTTGCCAAGCCTTTCAGAAGTCCCCGGCACCCTTATTAGAAAATCTAAATTCTAGTTTGTCAGTATTTTGTTGATTCAACATCAGTGTAACAAAATTTTGTCCCTGGGTGATATGAAAATACTCATCTTTACACTGATGCTGCTTTAATGAAGAACAAAAATGGATGGCAGAGAGAGTCGGTAATACGAAAATTATTTTTGCCCTCAATTTGGGAGGCACCCTCAGTTGTTCATCTCACGGCACTCTTTGGTGCCGCGGCACACCGCTTGGGAACCAGTGACATAACTGAATACGTTCATCAACTCCCAACGTCATATCATTTTTGCCCTGAGTTTTGGCGGCACACTCCCTCAGTTGATCTCACGGCATTCTTTCGTGCCGCGGCACACCGGTTGGGAACCGCTGCCTTAAAATATCCCTTTCCTTTCATCACGCCATCGCTAAACTCTATAGATACCGGTACCATCTACTACGTCTTCATTTATTTCTTCGTTCCCTTCGATTTTCCGGTTTGTTGATGTATCAGAATCAACTCTTAGACTGTCATCACTCTTAACCTCTCAGCATTTGATTAAGCAGATAAAGGATGGAAGTCAGTGGCAAGTAAACAACGGAAATCAGTGGAAACCGGAAAATTCAAACTGTTCCGCCCACAAAAACAAGATTATTTTGATGTTATGTATTTCATGTTCACTGCACACACACGCGTGCGCGCACGCACGTACACATACACACACACACACACACACATGCAAACGCGAACATAGATATATGCTCACAGAGCTCCACTAGCTTCATAAGCGAGAAATTTTGACCTTATTTGACCTTTACTTGTCGACCTCTGGCCTTCAACTCAGTAATCTAAAATTAAACCAGAAGTGGATTTCGTTCTAAAACGTTTTCTTCGGCCGAAATACATCTAAAGTTCGGCTTCGTTTGACTTCACGTGATTTCGCCGTAGCGATAAAAAAGTCACCACGTATTTCAATTATATGCTGCAACTGTGCACTTTGTGTATTAGTAAGACCTGATAAAATCGATACACATACAGAAGATGACTACCATCCTGTAATTTGACATTTGACCTGACCTTAGAGGTCAACCGCCAACGTCGTCAATAGTCAAATAACTCTGTGATCTAGCAAAGGAATTGCCTATCTATGGACGTTAAAACGACTGCTCTACAATTATTTTCAAACAGCAAATATCTTTTATTTCCTTGAAAAATACATATGCAAATGTAGCCAATAATTTTCTTTGCATGGTTTTTGGCAGAGCGGACCTTCCATTTAATGAACCTTGATGCCCAAATAGAAAAAAAAAAAAAAAAAAACGCACCATATCACACCTTTGAGTCTGTGTACCCTGAATATTACGGCTGTTATAAGATTCTGCAGTATGTAAACTTCTCATTTCATTAGTCAACTTTATAGTAAGAAAAATGAGATGCACCAGGTTAGCTACAAATTTCTCAAGATAATTTTTTACGCAATATTCAAATTTCACTCTGATAGCCAATCGTTTGCGAGGCCGATTGACAATGACTTGTGTCTAAGAAGTACGAATGTGAAATTTATTAATGTTGCTTGTATTTCTATGATATTAGTGGATTTTTAATAAGAATTTTCGAGTGAACTCTTTCACAATGAGCAGTAAAACAAATATTACGTATTTATCTGACTATAGCAATATTGAGTATATCGATTTACTACACTGTTCGAAAAAAAAAACACGATACCATGTGTACAAGCAGGTGGTTGTAGATTCCCAATGGGTTCACAGTGAATATCAATTACAGGGTATGGAATATAAATCATTGCAGCCCCTGATGAACCTGCTAGATACTGCAACAAATAAAAAACCGTGGCTGAATGCACTTTCAAAGGACGAGAAAATGGCTGGATTTTGATAAAGGTCAATTTCTTACCCGTATTAGATGTTTCGTGCAATTCTGAAAGTATTCTGGAGCTTTATCTTTTTATTTTGGTAAATTTAGAAAACTTAGTGGCAACCTTGACTGCGATATAGTACCAGTTCAGGTCAGTAGGTTATGCTAGGCCCTTCTTCTCAGGGGAAAGATACCTGCGTTCTTACCACTTAATCGCGCGCGCGTGTGTACATATATACATACATATATATATATATATATATATATATATATATATATATATATATATATATATATATATATATATATATGCTAATAAGAACACGGGTACGTGTGTTCACTTATGCAAAGTAGACCACTTGGAAAAAGAAACTAACGAAGCAGAGCGCTTTCGTTACATCTTCAGTGCAAAAAGTGAAGATGTTATATATATATATATATATATATATATATATATATATATATATATATATATATATAAATATATATATATATACCAGATGTACCGCTGACCTAAATGTAGATCGCTTTGTCTAACTGAATCCAGAATCTGTGCCACAGGTGACTATTTCCTTAGTAAACTTAAGCGCTTTTCCTCCTTACTCCCTCATCCTCCAGTCGTAGTCCCCTGCTTTGCCCTTCTTCTTCTTCTTCTTCTTCTTCTTCTTCTTC
>NC_134796.1:3288928-3301428 GCF_046742065.1 Oratosquilla oratoria | reverse complement strand
CTAGACCATAGCGTATCTTTATCTTTCCTCGGTTGCTGGTGATGAAACCATAACATTTTCTTCCACTTGTCCTGATCACAGGCAAGTCATTTCAGGTAAAAACTAATTCGATTCATCTGTAATAATCGGTTTTCTTCGAGTTGTACTTATACCCGAGGTCGTCGTGGAGGCGACGCTCAACAACACGTGCTTTGCAGAGAAGAGAAAAAAACACATCAGTCCACCACAAAAGCCAATGGTAACTGATTTAATCAAGGTCGCGTGACGTCATCAGTCTCGCTAATCTATACCCGCCTCTAGCACGCCAATTGTCCAAGCTTATTTTAACCACTGTTTTAGGGGGTGGTCTCTCCCTTGCCATCAGAATTGGCGCATCATGTCTCGCGCCAATTCTAATGGCGCCGACTATATATATATATATATATATATATATATATATATATGTGTGTGTATATATATATACATATATGTGTGTGTGTGTGTGTGTGTGTGTGTGTGTGTGTGTGTGTGTGTGTGTGTGTGTGTGTGTGTGTGTGTGTGTGTGTGTAATTCCCCGTGGTCTTGGATTACATGTCGGACTCACACGTGTCGGATGTCACACATTGTACATTATCAATTGTTAGATTCATTGCAAATAAATGACATAAATATATATATATACATAAATGATAGGGGGATGTCACACATTGTACATTATCAAGTGTGAGATGCATCACAAATCAATGACATAAATATATATATATATATATATATATATATATATATATATATATATATATCATACATAAATAATAGGGGGATGTCACACATTGTACATTATCAAGTGTTAGATGCATTACAAATCAATGACAAATATATATACATAAATAACAGGGGGATGTCACACAGTGTTCAAATTTTTTGAAGGCTGGGGGGAGGGGTGAAATATCATGGTAGCCCGGTTGTAGCATCCAACGGAGTGGATCTCGTCGATTGAATTATGTCGAACTCTCTTGTTTGTAAATTCAGACTCAGATTTTGCTCTTTGATTAAAAGTGCTTCCAGTATTTGTAGACGTTTCTGTTCTGGAGCTTAGCCTATTATTTTGGTGTTATATCCCATCGTTTTTCTAGTCAGTTGTTGCGGCAAGTGGTGATGTGGGGTTTGGGTGCGCCATTCTGTAGGTAAAGTGTGATGCGTCTGCTAAGTCTAGTGGTCGTGTATCCTACGTATAAAACGGAGAAGGATGCACAATTCCCTATTTTACAAGTATATTCATACACAAGATAGCTTTTCTGTTAGTTAGGTATGTGTTTCATTGACTTGCTGTTCATGATGAGAGTGGAGGTTGTTCTGTTTTTGTAATAGATGACGAGGTCGATTTTGTCTTGTGGTCTAGTAGGCTTGACGCGATTTTTTTTTACTATTTGCTTCATTATCCATTTGTCTTTATTGTAGTCGGAATGCATTTGGCCCTTGTAATATATTTTTATCTTTTGGCCTTCCTGCTGTGTGGTGGTACCATTTGCCTAATTCTCTACCTATCACCCTGTTAATATCCTTGTTAGAGTATCCGTTATTAACGAGTATTTGTGTGACTCCTTCGATTTCTTGATGAATGTCGTGCTTGTTGCTAGAGTGAGCGAGGGCCCTTCTAAAGTAGGCCCTAACAGTGGAATATCGTAGGGGGCATTCGCTTTTTCCACTGAGGCTATAGTCCAGGGTTAGTTAGTTTGCTGTATACACTTGTCTTGAAACTATGTGGATTCTGCTGGACAAGGACGTCTAGGAAATAAATAACATGAAATAAAATAAAATAAAATAAAACAAAATAAAATAAAATAAAATAAAATAATAAAATAAAATAAAATAAAATAAAACAAAATAAAATAGGATAAGTTAAAATAAAACAAAATAAAATAAAGTAAGATAAAATGAAAAATGAAATAAAATAAAATAAAGAAGTGCATGAGAGCAAAATGTACCAAACATGAGGGCAAATGCGGCCTCACAAACAAGAAGGACGCAAAATGATAAAACAAGACTGGGCAATATGAATATGTGAAGGGGATGCACTAGAAAGGGAATTATTGAGTGCGGGGGGAGTTAATTTTCATATTAGGGATTCTAGAAATGACAGACATCGCAGCAGTGCCATAGCGCGGTTCTTCAACTTCTAAATATTGAAACACAAAGGCAAAAGCCGACAAGACTTTGAGAATCAACACCGTGTGAGATCGAAACCTTTATTGGTACCAATAAAGGTTTCGATCTCACACGGTGTTGATTCTAAATATTCCTCAGTGTTTATGTGTTTGTGACGCTCGCTGAACTACAGTACCTGTCCCCTGAATTAACAAGACAGATTCTGTCCTTTGCCAAACTCCGCCTTAAATTGTCCACATTCATATTGTAATCTATATTTCTTATTATTTCCGCCAAGACAATTTTTACTTCTCACTAAATAATATCTATCAATTCCTGTAGTAATTAAGTTGTGCCCTGTCTATGCGCGGGAGACTCATTGAAGCATGTTTTATTAATCTCACTCTTTTTCTCTCTCTCTCTCAGCCTGCTTCTTGAGCTAGTATTATTGACTTTACCGTAAGCATCGGAAATACTTTTTGTGTCTTTTATGTCTTTGTCATTTGATACAGTGCAGTTCTTAAAAAATCAGTAGCCTATGTAAATTCTCACCCGGAAAGCCACTTCCATATAAATAAGTTGGAATCAAATCACTACTTCATTTTGGGAAAAATGTGTGTGAACTGAATTTGAAATAATGAAAACGTGTGGTATAGTTACGATGCGAACACATTCTGTATCGTTTCCTACCATGGTTCCTTTGACAACAGACTTTTTCCTTGAGGACAATGGCGTCTGTTCCTTAGCGACCGCAGACGCGTGAGTCTTGTTCCGGCTCTCAGGAGGCAGCTTTGACCGTTGATAAACGCCTACTGTCTCTCGCTCCATCACACTCGGGTAAAAAGTGATTGAAAGATGGTTGACTAGTTTGATAAAAATAAGTCATTGCTATTCAGCCAGAATGTTATACATTTCATTTTAACATCCCCCCCAGACACACACACACACACACACACACACACACACACACACACACACACACACACACACACACACACACACACACACACAAAGGATTACAAAGGCGGAGCATGCCGACAGACCTTTTGGTCCATATCTAGGTCGGATGCGAAAAAATCATAATAATGATAAAATAATAAATAAAAAGTATAATAATGTAAATAACAAATAAAATACATAAATAAATGCATATGTATAGTTGAATAATAAACAAACAGGTAAATAGTAAATAATAATAAATTGACATATAATAATAAATGAAAATCAGACAGACAAATGATAACAAAACAAAAACAAATAATATAAAATAAATTATAATCATTACAGCATCTTGCTTAGGTGTTTATCTAAATGATTCTTAAAGCTTTGAAGTGAACTACATTGTACTACCTGTGCAGGAAGTTTATTCCATTCATTAACTATACGGTTGGCAAAGTTGTTTCTACCTACTTCCAAATCGAATCTATTTCCGGACAGCTTGAGACCATTGTTTCTTGTCTGATTCTCATTCACACACACACACACACACACACACACACACACACACACACACACACACACACACACACACACACACACACACACACACACACACACACACACACACACACACACACCCTACCATGGATCTCTCTAGGAAGGAACTCTGGATTGTTGTGCTTGTTCATTTAGCGTGGATCTCTGTCACTGACTAATATAAGGAGTAAGGAGAGTTGGAAGAGGAAAAGGATGAAGGTAGTGGTGGCGGATGTTAGCTCTCTTTATATATAAAGTAATCTTTGGGTCTGGTTCGGAGACTGGGAGCACCTCCAGTCAACAGTGAAGATATTGGTAGGATTTGAAGATGAGCGGAAGGGAGATGGTATTCTCTGATGTCCATCTCGCATTAGCGTCACTAGTAGGTAGTTATCGATGGTCCCTGTATATGTATATGCATATGCAAACACAAACATGTATACATATGTATATACATATACATATGCATATACATATACATATACATATACATATACATATACATGTACATATACATATACATATACTTCTAGGGCCCAGGTTTTCACGTAAACAATTCTGATTAAAGTCATCTGCGCTAATAGCTTTGGCCATTTTAATATACAACTTCTTCAGTTTGAAGAATACCTTTTTTCTCCATATTTTAGTTTGAAGAATACATAGTACATACATACATACATATACATATACATATACATATACATATACATATACATATACATACATACATACATATACCAAGGCTTTTCCCCCCTTCCAAGGGAGGTAGCCAAAAAGGGAAAGGCACAAAAACACTCCCACCCATTACATCCCCAAATACATTCCACACCCCTCCCACCCTTCCTCTCATCTGAGCACCTCCTGGATGACGGGTCATCCCTGCACCCTGCCCACCGCCCTGGGTCAGAAGCAGTGTCGCAAGACACAGTACATCCACAGCAAGGCCGCTTCATTTAATCGGCGACCCCCCCTCTCCGTCCCCCTTTGCATATATGGCGAGGACGGGGAGAAATCCCTTCGGGCTGCGTCAAAATTTACTCAGACATACTACCCCACCCCCACCCCCCCGCCCATTTCTCCTCATGCAATCACAACATCATCCATATACAACCATTCTCCACTCACCTCTGTCTTCCGTCCTCTCCCTTCCTTCCTCAACAGACATTCCCCTCTTCCCCAAAGCCCCCTTTACCCCATCCATCCACCTCATCCTAGGACGTCCCCTCATGTTCACTCCTTCCACATCTGCCTTCCATACCTCTTTTACTAGTCTTTCTTCACTCATTCTTTCCATGTGTCCAAACCATCCTAATATTCTTTCATCAACCCTATCTCCCAAATCCTTTTTCACCCCTGTTCTCCTCCTCACCTCCTCATTTCTCACTCTATCCAGCCTAGTAACCCCCACCATACTTCTCAGACACCTCATCTCAAACACATTCAAACTCCTTCTCTCTTCTTCTCTTATGTTCCACGTTTCTGCCCCATACAGTGCTGTTGGCACAATCACTCCTTCATACAGTCTCCTCTTCGCATCCATTCCCAAATGTCTATTCCTCATTACACTCTTTAAACCACCAAGGCATTTACTCGCTTCTCTCAATCTATAATCTACCTCCACCTTCACTCCACCTTTTCCTGCTACACTTGCACCCAAGTATCTAAAACTATCCACTTCCTCCAGTCGCTCTCCCTTAATGCTCACTTCCAGTCTACTGCCACTTTCACCCCTTGTACATCTCATCACCTTACTTTTACCCACATTTATCTTTAGCTTTCTTCTATCACATACTCTCCCAAACTCTGCCACCAGCTTCCTCAATCCCTCCTCTGACCCTGCCACAAGCGCAGTGTCGTCCGCAAACAACAGCTGGCTCACCTCCCACTTTTCTCCATTTTCTTTAACCATCTCCAATCCCTGACTCACTACCCTAGCATTCACCTCTCGCACCACCCCATCCATGTATAAGTTGAACAGCCAGGGCGACATAACGCATCCCTGACGAAGTCCCACCTTTACTTCAAACCACTCACTCTCTCCATTTCTAATCCTAACACATGCTCTACTACTCTCATAAAAACTCTTGACAGCTCCCAAAAGCTTTCCTCCTATCCCATAAATCTGCATAACCTCCCACAGTGCCTTTCTGTCTACCCTATCATAAGCCTTTTCCAGATCCATAAAAGCCCAAAAAACATCCTTCCCCTTTCCTATAGCTTTCTCACATATCTGTCTTACCACAAAGATCTGATCTACACAACCTCTACCCGTCCTAAATCCACACTGTTCCTCACCAATTACTCCTTCTGTTCCTCTCCTAATCCTCTCAATTAAGATCCTCCCATAAGCCTTCCCTACTACACTCAACAGGCTAATCCCTCTGAAATTACTACACTCACACTTGTCCCCTTTTCCCTTGTAAAGAGGAACTACACAGGCACTACTCCAGTCCTCCGGTACTCTACCCTCTCTCCAGCAAACATTAAATAACCTCACCAACCAGTCCACCATCACTGAACCTCCCTTTTTCAGACATTCTGCATGACATCCATCCAGACCAGGTGCCTTACCTGCTTTCATCATCTTTACAACTGCCTTCACCTCATCCTTCCTTATTTCTCCTCCATTCTCCTCACTCATCACTCTCATTTTCTTAGCATTTCCCACTGCAGCTATCTTTCCTTCCCTATCCTCCTTCACATTCAGCAACTCCCTAAAATATTCTGCCCATCTTCCCCTCACTGCCATCTCTTCCATTATCATCTCTCCATCTGTACCTTTTACCTTTTCTTCCCTACTTGATTCGCCTCCTCTTCCTCTCTTAATTTCTTTCCAAAACATCTTTTTATTACTTTCAAAATTTTCTGTCATACTCCTACCCCCATTTCACATCTGCTCTCCTCTTTGCCTCCTTTACCTTTTTTTGCTTTACTTCTCTTTTCTTTTCTTTGTACGTCTCATATGACTCCCCTGTACCTCTTTTGTAACCAATTTTGTGAATGCTCGCCTTCTTCTCTTCTACAACCTTCTTTGTTTCCTCATCCCCCACCATTTCACTACCCTTTCTTCTATTTCCCCCTGTCCTTCTTGTTCCACAACACCATCCTTGCACACTTTAAGACTCCCTCCTTGAACCATCCCCATTCCTCCTCCACACCCATCTCTGTTTTCTATCCTTTACTCCCTCCCACTCCTGCCTTCAGCTTCTTTTCGTACCTCCTTCTCCTTTTCCTTTTCATTCAAGGAGTTCACTCTAAGAACCTCCCTACCTTTTTGTCCCTTTCCTCCTTCTCCCATCTATCCTCCACTCCTCAGCTTACCTTCCACCAAAAAATGATCTGATATTCCCCCACCCTCTCCCCTTAGCACATGTACATCCTTAACTCTTCCTATCATAATCCTATTTACCACTACATAATCCATTAGCGCTCTATCTACCACCCTTCCCTCCACCACCCTCTCCCATGTGTACTTATGCTTGACTTTCTTCCGAACCACTGTATTTGCTATCCATCAAATCTCTTTCTAGACACATTTCCACCATCAACTCTCCACTACGATTCTTTCCTGGAACTCCACACTTCCCAACCACTCCATCGATTGGACCATTTCCCACCCTAGCATTAAGGTCTCCCAGTACTATTACATTGACATTTCTTCCTAAACCCTCTATGCACTCATTTAAATCTACCCAAAAGGCCTCCCTTTCTTCCATGCTCTTCTCACTGCCCGGCCCATATGCACTTACAAAGACCCACATCTCCTTTCCCAGGTTCACCTTCATCCACATTATCCTTGAGGAAACCTCCTTCCACTCCACTACCCCTTTACCTATCTCCTCACTTACTAGAATAGCCACCCCTTCCCTCCCTCGCCCTCTCTTCACTCCTGATAACCTCCCACTTACACGCCCAAACTTACACTCACCCTTCCCTTTCAACTTAGTTTCACTCAAAGCCAACACATCCAACTTTCTTCTCACAAACATACTACCTATCTCTTCCCTTTTACTCTCATCTGTACCACATCCACGCACATTAAAAGACCCAAACCCTAGGGTGCTGGCCCGAGGCCCTCCAGCACCCGTTATGCCTTTCCTTTTCTTTTTAGGAATCTGCCCCTTGGGGCTACAGGGAGAAGGATGCCTAGTCCCTCTCCCCGTCCCTTTCTTCTCGCATCTTACGATCCAAGTGGGAAACTTGGTGGCAGTATTCTTTTCCCCACCACAGGGAATTCCCCCATCACAGAAAGAGAATACTCAGAGAAATGGTACAGGACAGCAACAAGGGGTTGGGGGACAGCATAACGGAGGGACAGTCGTAGTATAAAAGTGTCATCATTTCTCTATGAACAGAATTTCTTCTATCATAGACAAAATGATGTGTGGCTCTGGTCCGTAGGGGCGCCCCATATAGACCCTAAAGTATCGACTGCATGCTACTTTGCCACAATAACAAGCAGCCAATACCCCAGATGTATATGTATATATACATATACATGTACATATACATATACATATACACATACATATACATGTACATATACATATACATATACATATACATATACATGTACATATACATATACATATACATATACATATACACATGAAAACCACTGTTGGAGTAAAAAAGACTGGAGACGGGGAATCTATATATTTCGATTGCAAACTGCAATCCTCTTCTACTTACTATTTACATGTTTGCTTACTATTCAACTATACTTATGCATATATTCATTTATTTTATTTATTATTTTTATATTACTATAATTTCTATTAATTTATTTATGTATTTATTCATTTATTGTTATTGTGATTTTTTTTTCGTATCCGACTTAGTTATGAACCAAAGAGTCTCCTGTGGAACAGGCTCCGCCTTTGTAATCTTTGTAATATATATATATGTGTATATATATATATATATATATATATATATATATATATATAAATAAATAAAGGAAGTATGTATGAGGAAAAATTTGATCCAACCCTAAGTGATTTCTCCCCGTCTTCTCCTTTTCTGCATGAGGGGGCGGAGAGGGAGGGTTACCGAATTTATGAAGCGGCCTTGCTGTGGATGTGCTGTGTTTTGCAGCACTGCTTCTGACCCAGGGCAGTGGACAGGATGCAGGGATGACCCTTCATCCAGGAGGTGCCAAGATAAGAGGGAGGGAGGAGGGTGGAGGGGAGTGGAATATACATATATATTTATGTACATACATATTTATATACGTATGCACACACACGTATATATATATTCATATGTAATTGTATGTGTATACATATTTATATATGTATATATATATATATACATATATATAAACATGTATATATATATATATATATATATAAACCATCGGTAGATGAGGAACGTAGTCATATATATACTACAAAGATGAAGACATTGTAAGGAACATGGAAAGATAAACCACATGAACTTGAGAGAATTACATACAAGTGGGGTACTCAGGTCAAAGTCTTTATGATGGACAAAATGTTACACAGGCCGAGACGAATAATATCCAACAATTTTCTTTGATCAAGCCTATACATACCTAAACTTAGATTAATGTTTTGATCAAAACTGTGTTTTATGTGGCTTGATTCAGTGATGTTGCTTTCAGTAAAGGAATTTCAAGAAGTTGTTTTATTTGCATTATTCCAGTCAATTGAATGATTGTGGTCCATCACATGGACAAAAATACCACTGGATATTTGCCCAGCTTTCACATTAATTGTGTTGGTTAATCCTTATCTTTATATTTGTACCCAGCGGCGGCGCCAGGAAATTTTAGTTGGGGAGGCTAAGGGGGGGCTGAGCAAATTTTTTGGGGGGCTAATAGTAATATGATAATACACATATATTATCCTCATTTCAGAAGGGGAGGGGGTTAATAGTTGGGCTAGCACTGATGGCTGACAAATCTTTAGCCCTGGCAATTAAAAATTCCACTTAATAAAATTATTTCAATGAGTGTTTTAAATTTTCAATTTGCTCATTTCAGTTGGGGGGGCTAATGGGGGGGCTGGCCACTTTTTTAGGGGGCTAAAGCCCCCCCAAGCCCCCCCCCCTGGCGCCGCCACTGCTGTACCACCAGTTTGGCAAATGTAAATTTTTCACACTGCAGGCAAGGAATAGAGTACACCCATCCTTTAGTATTATCTGGGGAATTTTTTCTTAGGATGTTTTTTAACAGAATTATTGTTCTTAAAGACTACATTTATATTAAATTCTTTGAGAATTTTTAGGTAGTTTTACCATGCTTTCATAAAAGGGAAGCACCAGGTGGTATTTTGTACAAAACTGATTTCTCTCCTGTGAGGTGCTATGGTAAGATTTGACGGCCATATTGTGGGATTTGTTTACCAAATGCTTTGGATATTTCAGGTCTGATGCTATGCTATATATCTTGCTCAGCTCAAAGACTCAGGACTACAGATTCTGTTCGCTCTGAGGAACAGAGAACTGAAAACAGAAAGTTTAGTTTTTTCATGAGTAATGAACATAAGACAGAACATTATGTTTTCTAAAAACATCACACTTAAAATATCTTCCGGTTCTGTGTTGTAAAATATCTAAAAATGGTAACTTGTTGTTTATTTCAGTCTCAATGGTGAATTTTATGGATGGAACTAGATCATTCAGTTTACTTAGGAAAGAGTCTTAATTATGATTCAACGGCTATATGCACAAAATATCATCCACATATCGCTTCCACACAACATTATGGGGAAGAATCTTGGGCAATAATTCCCTTTCAAAGAACTTCATGTACAAGTTGCAAAGTAATAGAGATAATGGATTACCCATTGCCATTCCGAGTTTTTTTCTTTTTCTTTTAGGAATGTCCCCTGTGGGGCTACAAGGAGAAGGATGCCTAGTCCCAATCCCCGTCCCTTTCTTCTCGCCTCTTACGATCCAAGTGGAATTACTTGGTGGCAGTATTCTTTTCCCCCACCACAGGGAAGGTAGGCGAAAAATGAAATGAATATTCAGAGAAATTGTACAGGACAGTAACAAGGGGTTGGGGGACAGCATAACGGAGGGACAGTCGCAATATAATAAAAGAGACATCATTTCTCTATAAACAGAGACTTTCTCTATCACAGACAAAATGATGTGTGACTCTGGTCCGTAGGGGCGCCGCATATAGACCCTAAAGTATCAACTGCATGCCACTTTGCCACAATAACATGCAGCCAAAACATCCAGGAGATGCTAATATAAGAGGGAGGGTGGAGGGGTGTGGAGTGTATTCAGGGATGGAATGGGTGGGAATGATTTTATGCCTTTTCCTTTTTGGCTACCTCCCTTGTAAGGGGGAAAAAGCCTTGGTATATGTATGTATGTATTCCGAGTTTTTGAACAGTATTCATCATTAAAAACAAATTTTGCTTTAACTATACATAACTTAATTCAATTATAGTTTTGGGAGGTAGTGCCATATCATGCTTAGATAGTTCTTCTTCAAGGTAAAATAATAAATCCAAAACCGGAACACAAGTAAAAACAGAAGTATTAGCATAACTAAGTAGTCTAAAATCATAGTTGATGTCTAGTTCGTTAAGCATACTAATGAGGTGCATGTTATTTTTGATATGTGAGTCGGATATGGTACCTACCATAATATAGATATATATACGAGTATATATATATATATATATATATATATATATATATATATATATATATATGTGTGTGTGTGTGTGTGTGTGTGTGTGTGTGTGTGTGTGTGTGTTTGTTTGTGTGTGTATCTTTGTAT
The DNA here is from genome assembly GCF_046742065.1 of Oratosquilla oratoria. NCBI lineage: Eukaryota > Metazoa > Arthropoda > Malacostraca > Stomatopoda > Squillidae > Oratosquilla > Oratosquilla oratoria. The sequence goes on along the minus strand of NC_134796.1, from coordinate 3,290,063 downwards.
GCTATATATATATATATATATATATATATATATATATAGAGAGAGAGAGAGAGAAAGACAGAGAGAGAGAGAAAGACAGAGAGAGAGAGAGAGAGAGAGAGAGAGAGAGACAGAGCGAGAGATATATAGAAAGTTAATAAATAGTACCAAAAATAATTTTGCGAGAAAAAAAATCTGAAGCACAACTCAGCTTTTCTGCTCTATTTCCAGACATTTTCCGTCGGCTTTCGTCCATTCCGGGCTGTATGATATTTCCCCTTTAGGCTGCAAATGTTCATCTAATTTGCATGATAAACGCCTTTCCAGCACCAGGTACATATCTCCCCAGTATACTCACGATTTGAAGCAAGGATACATATGTATTCGATAAAATCGCTTTGAGTTAGCTAGAACAAATGGTGCAACGATCGCCCAGGTGTTAGTGTATTTAACTCGCTTGCTGAAGACAGACACAAGGAACGAGTCTAGGGAAAGTACAGGAGCGAATCTTTGCCATGTACTCGTAGTAATGTCGTTTATCAATAGAGGTGTGTGTGTATTCACCTCGGATCTGCTGCAGTCTCTGTCAAGACAGCCAGACACCACCCTACGGCAGTGAGCTCAGAGCTCATTATTTGCCGATCTCTGGGTAGGTCTGTGTGTGTGTGTGCATAATAAAATCACCTGGCGACAGTAATGAAAATGTATGATAAGGATTTCCCCGATTGGCAGGCAAAGAGTAACTACCAAGCTTGACAAAGTTGTCTGTTAAAAGTAAAAAAACATCTAAGCAACTTGCCAGGGGCTTGGAACGCCTTAGAAAGAGGCGATTTTTTTCCCCATCACACGAATAAAATCACCTGAAGACAGGTTGAGTATGAATATAAGACAACAATACTCTGAATGGGACATTCGAGGTGGACTTTGGTCTTGTAATGGCTACTCACCTTAGCGAATGAAAATTGCTTGAAGGCAACGTTCATGCAACACTACTTTGTGGGTTTCCCTGATAACCAGATTTCAAGATGAATTCATAAATCCTTCTGTTAAGCTGAATTATATCACCTGTCAGAATAGAATCCTTAAAGTGATACTCTACTCTCAACTAGATTCCTTAAAGTGACACTCTACCTTCAACTAAATGAAATCACATAAC
>NC_134796.1:3276428-3278928 GCF_046742065.1 Oratosquilla oratoria | reverse complement strand
CTGTTATTTCATTTCGTGTTGTTTAATTTGGCATTTATTTTATTTCGGGTTGTTTAATTTGGCATTCATTTTATTTCGTGTTGTTTAATTTGGCATTTATTTTATTTCGTGTTGTTTAATTTGGCATTTATTTTATTTCGTGTTGTTTAATTTGGCATTTATTTTATTTCGTGTTGTTTAATTTGGCATTTATTTTATTTCGTGTTGTTTAATTTGGCATTTATTTTATTTCGTGTTGTTTAATTTGGCATTTATTTTATTTCGTGTTGTTTAATTTGGCATTTATTTTATTTCGTGTTGTTTAATATGGCATTGCTCTACAATCCTGTGTTCAAAGGATTACAAAGGCGGAGCATGCCGACAGGAGACCTTTTGGTCCATATCTAGGTCGGATGCGAAAAAAATCCTAATAATAATAATAAATAAATAAATAAAAACTATAATAATGTAGATATAAAATAAAATACATAAATGCATAGGCACAGTCAAACAACAAATAAACAGGTAAATAGTAAATAATAATAATTTGACATATAACTAATAATAAATGAGAATCAATGTTCTATGTCTTACTCTATTGTGATGCAAACAGAAAGGCAGGTTTCTGCAATGATACTCATCATGACTCTCATATTTGCATTTATTTCTTCTCCTTCGCCTTCTTCTTATTATTTTCCTTGTTTTATTTTCTCCCTCTTTTTCTTTTTCTTTATGCTCCTCCTCTTCTTATTTTTTCATATACTTCTTTCCTTATCTTCTTCTTCTTCTTCTTCTACTACCACTACTACTACCACTACTACTACTACTACTACAACTACTACTACTACTACTACTACTACTACTACTACTACTACTACTACTACTACTACTACTACTACTACTACTACTACTACTACTACTACTACTACTACCACCACCACTACTACTACCACCACCACTACTACTTCTACTACTACTACTACTACTACTACTACTACTACTACTACTACTACTACTACTACTACTACTACTACTACTACTACTACTACTACTACTACTACTACTACTACTACTACTACTACTACTACTACTACTACTACTACTACAACAAGTTCGTCTCCCCTTTTTTCTTCTACTTCTTGTTTTTATTCCCCTTCGTCCTTTTTTTCTTTTAGGTTTAAGTGATAGACACTATAATACTTATCTGAGCTTGAGTGCGTGTGTCTTCATGGTTGAGGGTCCTGACGACCGTGCCAGAGGAGGCGGAGTCGGGGGTGGAGTGGTGCTGGGGGGGGGGGGCGTCGTTCGCCGCCTATTTGTGTAGATGCACGCATCCCCATAATTATGCGCGAGCTGGGCAGGTGGTAGCTCGCCGGTTTTCATTCTGTTCTTTCTGTTGGTTTTGTGCATGCGTTTTTGTTTTACCTAATTGTTGTATACGGGATAAGAGCGATGCTCATTGAATCCCGTCTATCTGAATTCATTACATCTTTATTTCTCTCATATACGTTGAAGATCATTAGAAATGTAGTTTCTCTTGTCGAAGCATGGGTTGTTCTTGTGTGTTTATGCACGTATGTATTGATGTGTGTGTGTGTACATGTGTTTGTGTTTTCATGCAAGTCTGCGCATATGTTATGTTTGTATTTTTATGTAAGTTTGCATGTTTGCGTGTGTGTTCGTGTATGCATGTTCGTAATCATTTATATGCATTTCTTCCGTGTATGAATTTGTGTGTGTGTGTGTGTGTGTGTGTGTTTATACGTAGTGCATGCTTTTGTGTAAACACGGGTGTTTTTACGTTTGTATTTCACATAATCTGTTTCCAGTTTGTGGTCTGTATATGTACGTGTGTATGTGCTGATGCACACAAAAATGTGGTTGTGTTCGTGTATACTTGTGTATTTATAAGTATGTGCAAGTGCTTATGTATTCGTGTATATATATACTGTGTGTGCATGCATATGGGTGTTTGTACATTCTTGTATATTTATAGACATGTATACGTGATTGTGTCCATGTTTGTTAGGGCATGTGTTTGTTTTTGAGCCCGTTTGTGTTCCTGTGTGTTAGTGTACGTGCGTTAATGAGTTTGTGTGGTCATATTCATGCTGTGCGGAATTCGAATCCGGACCACCGTAGCGGCAGCCGGAAACTCTACCAACTGCACCACGATTGCAATCTTGTTTACACAAACTTTTTTCCCTTAATCTTCCCTTCGGTAACCGATGGGATTGCCGGCACGCTTTCCGCCGACCAACTTCAACGAAATTGTCGTAATGGTTCGACTTTGCCGTTTCGACTGCGTGCGCATGCGTCAACGCGCGATTCGCCTTTGCGCTCGCCTTCTTTCCCTCTTCGGTCGTTGGTGTGAAGGACGCCTCAGGACAGAATCCTCCTGTTGGCGAGATGAATCCTCCAGGTGGGACTGTTCACGACAAGGAACCTCACCAAGAAACCCCCGACAAGAAAGAAACTTCAGAGGAGGAAAACCATTCGACTGGCAGCAAGCCAGCGAGGT
>NC_134796.1:3263928-3266428 GCF_046742065.1 Oratosquilla oratoria | reverse complement strand
GACATGTAACTGATGATGTAATTGTTTGAAATTTACTACGATCGTAGTAAATACACTCGCATAACATTTGCATGAATGAAATTTCCCGCGGTATGTAAATTTGGCCGTTTGCATGGCGTGCGCATAAAATGACGCGCTATTGTGCTCGTCATCGACGGTGGCGCCTCTGGTGGTGTTTGACCTACCTAACCAGGTGCGCCTTGTGGTCAGGTGCGCCTTATGTAAGGACGGGGAATAGCAAATTACGGGTGCGCCTTATGGTACGAAGCGCCTTATGGTCCGAAAAATACGGTATATATGTATGTATATATATAAGTATATATACATATATATATGTATGTGCATATATATACATATGCATATATATACAAAATATACATATATATGTGTGTATATATATATTGTGTGTATATATATAAAGACAATGAACTTCTGTGTTTGTCTCAATAATCTGCTTCGGATAACCCTTGACAAGATACTTTGAAATTTATGCCAGTCAGCGCACTCGGATTATTTCTCAGAATTGTATTTGAGAGTCTGTCACAGACCTGAAGAAAATCGTCCAGTGTCAACCAGCCAGAAAGGACAAGTTCCACATGGTTCGGAAGAAGTCACGCGATACAGGTTATAAACCAGTCGCCGTCGAGAGGGCTTCCAGAGGGCAGATGAAAATAGACGAGCGTCAGCCAAAAGAAGAAGGCACGCCGCCCTCTACGGAAGAGATTGGGCCAACACGCCACTACTGTAGTGTCCCCTTAACGCATATATCATATTTGTAAAATAAAATTACTAATCTTGGTCAAACCATTATATGTGTTCATTATAATCAAATCATATATTGTAAATAATATTGCCACATAATTGGATGGTCCTTGTAAGGTAAAAAGCCTCTGAATATGATATTGTTGTATAAATATACAAAGTAATAAAATATTGATTGTATTTAATTTATGTCATGGTGGACGGAACATATTGGAATAAATTAAAAAAAATATAATGTATTAAATCATTAGTTTAATTGTAAACCATAGTCTCTGGTGACGGTTTGATGACCCTGTAAGTGAACATCGAAGCATCTGTCGTTGCCGCCACATCAGCCTCTTTGAGTTCATACTGTTCACCCTTGAAGGCTTGCTCATTCACACTTTTCAAGTATCTCGCCTCGAGGTTAATGTCTGAGGGACATTCAAATATTATCATATGCAGCTTTTGTTTTGTTTTTCTACTTTGTTTGACCACCTTGGTGTTGTCTTGTATAGGGTTCCATCGTCAAGTTATTCATAAAAATAAGCGGGTTGAATGAGGAGACATGTTTCAAGACTTGCTCTTCTTACTTTGTCTCAACGCTGAGTTCCTCAAAGATGAATAGTTTTCATCGACTCTAAAGAAGACAATAACTGAAGCGTTTATTGCGACTCGAAATAGTTGACTGATTGTCTATAGAACAACATGAGAGGTTTTTCTAATCGGAATTATATCAATTGAAGCTCATTAGAATATGATTTTAAGTAAAATAAATTAGAAGATTATATTTTCTAAGCAGACTGAAACTATGTGGAGTTAGACTGCATAAAAGAAGTCATAAGTTTCATCTAGATAACTCTGTGGCACCTTCGCTACCCAGTTATGATGAATAAGATTTCCTGGCAGGCAGCCCATCCAGAATAAAACGGAAAGGTGACACTCGGTACGGAGGGCAATAATCGAGGGAAGAAATAGAATTTAATGTACTTAAGGTTAATTCTCGAAAAGGATAAACTTACTTGCCTTTAGCCAGAACAAAATTATAACATTAACCATTGGGCCGCGCGGTAACCCAGTAGATACAGTGTCGAACTCGGGAGCAGGTGGTCGTGAGTTCGATTCCCGGACACACTGTGCGACATGTGACGTTGGTTCCCCCCCCCCCCCCCAAAAACAAACAAAAAAAAAGATTCTCTGTTTTGGCCATTTCTATTGCTATGACTACTATGGGGAGTTTATCAATTCATCATAGGGTAGTGACTTCATAATTGTTATGCAGTCAATATTTTTGGAATCCTAGCGTTAACCCTGCTGACCCGAGACACAATATTGTTTCTGATCGAAGGCTAACGTAAAAAAAAAAAAAAAAAAAAAAAAAAAAATCGATATCCGACTCCTGTCACAACACTCTCCATAAACTCATCTTCGGTTCAATATAACTTCCACAGATTGAAATGCCGGTTATGGGTGGAACAAAACAAATTTGCTCATTTATATGTTTTACGTGATAGAAAAGACCAGCTGTGCCATTGGTGCTTATCTTAAGCTACCCTGTTGATTAGATAACTTGGGGTCGTTCACTAGGATAACGAAAATAATAATAATAATAATAATAGTAATAATAATAATAATAATAATAATAATAATAATAATAATAATAATAATAATAATAATAACAACAACAACAACAACAACAACAACAACAACAACAACAACAACAACAACAACAACAACAACAACAACAACAACAACAACA